>NC_133527.1:182429352-182732382 GCF_048544455.1 Silene latifolia | reverse complement strand
ATGAATCTATTTTTAAAATAATGCTCAAAAATAAGTATTTGTCGTTTTGAGTCGGTTTTGAAAATATAAGTATTGACTCCTGAACTCAATGCCTGGCTTGATGCTCAGTTCAAAGAACAGGAGGAAAGGAAGCTCTTTCAATTTCTGAATGGACTGAATCCATCCTACACCACCATGAGAACAAATGTGCTGATGATGACTCCGTTGCCCACTGTGGAAGAGGCAGCAGCTCTTTTCCAGCATAAGGAGGCTCAGAGGAGAAACTATAAGATCCCTGATAAGATGGAAGTGGATAACTATGCCTTCTTTGCTGGTCAGAAAGAACCTGACACCACTCCTTCATGTCCTCTCTATCCTAGAATGAGACACATAAAGGACAAGTGTTGAAAAGTTATAGGATACTCAGCTGACCATCCTGTATCCAAGAGATTCCCTGAAAAATCTCAAGAGTACAAACTCAAAGGTGGATATCAGGGATCAGGTGGATATCATTGTTCAGGATCCAAGAGTTACAAAGGTAGGCCAAACAAAGGGAAGTAGTCTTTCAACTCCAAATGAAAAATTTGCAGCAAATGCAAGTATGGGAGAAGGTGCAAGTGAAGGATGTATAACTCTTACCACTCAACAGTTTGAACAGCTAATGAACAATCACAAAGGTAGGGAGATAACTATTATCCAGAGACTACGGATGAATTAGAGGCAAACTTCGCAGGTATGGCCTACTTAAATTGTAACTATGCTTCCAATACCACCCAAGAATGGATCATAGATTATGGGACATCAGATCATGTGGTATCTGATATAACCATTCTAAGTGACATAAGAGAATTAAAGAACAAACTCAAAATAAACTTACCAAATGGAGAAACATCCATTGTTTCTCATGTGGGTACACACACATTCACTAATGGCCTAAGTCTGAAAAATGTTTTCTTTTTCCTCCATTCAGGCATAATCTATTGTCAGCACAAAAACTAACTCAAGATGAGCAATGTTATGTACTGTTTTATGAAAAATGGTGTGTTATACAAGACTCTCAAACCAAGACAACTAGGGGACTTGGAAGAGAGAACAAGAGCGTGTACTACTTAAAGAATAATGATGTTACTAAACATCCTAAGGTAGACGATGGTAATCTCACCCGGAATAGTTACCCTGGTGTCTGTATTGCAAATGTATATGTTCTTACTACTAGTCAAGAGAAGGTTTCAGGGGGCACATCTACTCATTCTTGTAGTGCACCTGATAATATGTGTAATGACTTGCCTATTTTTAATGATAAGAACTCTGATCTTTGGCATTAAAGATTGGGCCATGCCTCTGACATTAAATTAAAACATATTCCAAATGTTCAAACATTAAACCCAAAAGGAATCTGCATACCATGTTCCATGGCAAAATTAACAAAACTACCATTTTCCATCAGGACTGAGAATGCCAAGGACTTGTTTGATTTGGTCCACATAGATATTTGGGGGCCCTATAGAAAGGAGACAAGAAATAAACACAAATACTTTCTGACTTTAGTTGATGATCACAGTAGGGCAACCTGGATTTACTTAATGAAGCATAAGTCTGAAGTTGCTCAACTACTTGTTCACTTTTATAACTTTGCTGAAAATCAGTTTAGAAAAACCATTAAAACCTTCATATCAGACAATGGTCTTGAATTTACAGAAGGTGACAGTAAGCAATTCCTTCTATCCAAAGGAATCTGACAACAAACCAATTGTGTTGATAGGCCACAACAAAATGGGGTGGTTGAAAGATAGGGTATCCCTTATCTCAGAAGGGTTACAAGGTCTATGATATAGTCAAAAAGAATGTCTTTGTGTCCAGAGATATCAAATTCTTTGAAAATGTGTTCCCTTGCAAGATCAAGAATTTCTCCCAGTTTATTCCAAGCCTCCACACTGAGAAGTATCAATCCCCATGGTCTTCAAGTAAAGGAGACACATCAGATTTCATTGATCTGACAACATCTACAACACCAACTCCCACTGTCACCCAACTTCTTCTTGATGACAGTATTGAGGAGACTCAGAATGTCCCTCAGGAAGCAGCCCCTATCACTAGGGGTGGGCACCGGTCTAAAACCGGACCGGACCGGAACCGAAATCGGTAAAATTCACGGACCGGGACCGAACCGGATTACAAAAATTCAGGTCCGGGACCGGACCGGAAAAAATTCGGTCCAAGACCGGACCGGACCAATTGCACGGAATTACCCACTATTTCAAATTCTGGTCCATTGGACCGGTTGGATCGGATTGGACCGGAATAAAAATACAATTTTAAGAAAAAAAATGAAAATAACCATAATTCCGGGCATTCCGGTCCAAACCGGTTCGGACCGGAAAATACCGGTCCATGACCGGAAACCGGAAACTTGGAAAATGGTGGACCGGAGACCGGACCGGAATTTTTAATCCGGTTCCGATCCACTCGATTCCGGTCCGGACCGGTCCATTTTTCCGGTCTGGACCGGATTATGCCCACCCCTACTTATCACAGAGGCCCCTATACTTCTGGAAAGACCAAGGAGATAGAAGAGCACCGATTCTTATACTATTATAATCACGTTAGTCATGTAAATAAATTTTAAAATTATAATTTGACATGGTAAATGAATCATTCGATTTGCTTTATTTCAGTTTACATCCGTTCTATTTTATAGGTTGAACTTTGTTTCCATTTCGGTTGAGTTTATTTCCAATCGCATATGGATCATGTTGGGTCAATATCTGTTCCAGTGGGATTGGAGTCATGAATCATGCCGTGTTTTAATTAGCCGCTAATTATAATCATAATTGCTATATTCCGCCCCTATTTTTCATTTTAAATTTCTAACTTTGCCCTTCTCTCTATGATATTCTAACATTATTTTGCATTGATGAATCGAAAGTAAGTGACGGAAATTTAAATTAGATATGAATGATCGTATTAATTACCAATGAATTAACAAAAAAATAATATTGAACTAACGAATTAATAAACTTTTTGCCTATATTAGACGATGATTGATAACGTAAACGATAAATAATGACGATTTAAATTGGATAAAAATTGACTATTAAGAGCGAAAAACTTTAACCGGCCATAATTTTATGCTCGGGTGTCCGATTTTGACGTTGTTTTTTTTTTTCCAAATCGCATAACTTTTCGAGACGAACACAATGGTGCCTAAGGCGCAACAAATTGTACGCTTGTTGAGTTATTAGTGTAGATTTCGTGGAAATTCACAACTTTTGAGTTTATTAAGGTGAAAGGAGCGGGAAAATTCATAGCTTCATTTAATCTTTTGTATACGAGTAGTAAGTAGAGGATTCATGCATGAGAGCGATTCGTAAGCTACGTAAATAGAGGATTCAAATAAAATAACACAAGTTTTATTGAAACAAAATAACAAGAGGAGACCGGGCATACATGGTCACTCCAGTCGTCTGACAACAACAACAATGCTTAAAACACAAAATAAAAGGAAACAGATGCATGGACGAACCACTTGATGTCTTCATACATACGGATAATCAACAAGTAGCATAGGGTGTATGTCTAAGGCAGATTCGGTGTCACCCCACTTACGTATGGAGCAACTACAACCGGGGCAACATTGCCAAGTACCAGTACATGGACTTGGCGATTCTAAGCAAGTGAGAGGGCGGGTATTATAGGTACCAAGCATAATATCAAAGAGTGGGTGAGTAGCGGTAGCGGGTTTGGGTGCATGGACGAACCACTTGATAATCTAACAGTCCATGTTTTTAATTGATAAATAAAGGAAAAATCCAATAGAAAGAGAGGTGTAATATTATATTGTAATGTGAGAGGAAATGGATAAGAAATGGAGAGAAGGAAATCGTGAGGATCTTTGCTCGCTAATATCGTCTCTATTTCTCTCTTTTTTTATACATTTCTACTACCATTATTAGTAGGTCCATCTCCATGCATTCACGTTATTCATGTAATTAAATTATAAAATTATAATTTGGTTTGATTTGATACCGGTTTAACTTAGTTTCGATTTCAATTTCCATTAGCCACTTTCATTAATTTCTGTTATTTTCAACCGCATGCGGATCACGCAAAAATTCTCATGTTCTCTAGAAGGACCGTACAACTTACACCCTAACTTTTATAATATTTTATTTGGTCGATTAGTATCGGTTTACATGTATTCAGGTTCAAAGGTCCTTAGATATATTCAATTTGATTAACTTCAATGGCGTGTCTATTTTTCAATCTTTTTTTTATACATTTCTAGTTTTCTACTACAACTAAAAGTGCATTATTGTGCTGCACAACTGTGTAGTAGGTCCATGCACGTTATTCATGTAAATTCTTATACTATTATAATCACGTTATTCATGTAATTAAATTACAAAATTATAATTTGACATGGTAAATGGATCATTTGATTTGATTTATTTCATTTAACATTGGTTCTGTTTTATAGGGTTGAACTTTGTTTCCATTTCGGTTGAGTTTATTTCCATTAGCCACTTTGATTATTTTGCACTATTTCCAATCGCATACGGATCATGTTGGGTCAATATCTGTTCCAGTGGGATTGGCGTTGTCGTGTGTCACAAAATCGGATTTAGTCTATACTTGTATTCCAATTGAAATGTAAAAATTCAAGTACCATTAAATGTTAACATTTTTTTATGAGAAAATAAATATTCTTAACTCAATTCACTCAGGTTGATTAGCAGGGGCGTCTAAGGCCCCGTACAACTACATGCGAGGGAATCGGGTCTCCGATTTTGGACACCGAATTTATAAGTTTTATTGTTGAAATTCAATACAAACATCGAATTACAATACACTTGTGCATTTATATTTGGGGCCTCATTTTCTTGCGGTGCTGACACGCTTAAAACGTCGCTATTTAAGACGGACAAATTAACAATTTATATACCACGATACGTACTAATTAATACTAATTCTAAACTAGTAAAGTAGCAAGAAAAGGAATCGAACCCAAGAGAAGGGGGGTTTTGCAATGGTGAATTTAAAAGAGCAATTAGAACAATTGTGACAAATAAACAACAAATATGTAAAAAGGGGGGGTTTTGGTTTGGTTTTTAAAGACAACAAAATGAAATTCAAATAAGAGTATGTAGCAAGCAATCAAACAAGCAAGTTTTAAGATGGAAATTTATCAATTTTAAGGAAAACTTAATCCGACTCAATAAAGTGAAGCACTTTAGTTGATAAATCCACTCAATCAATCCTTTAATTATATATTATATTATCACCCTATTATGAAGATTAATCTTCTAAATCTCCTTAATAATGGCCAAATGACAAGGAAATCACACTTAATCAAATAACCCAACTTATCAATCCTACCCAGTAGAAATCAAATACATTAGTCAAATTAATAAGAAGATAAGGGGACTAGAAATTCAATAGGTGTAATTAGTATAGACACAATGAAATCACGATTAAAGCAAGCCTAATTACAAGTTAATCCTTTCCTTGCTAATTAAGCCAAGAAGAAATCACATTCATTAGCATAATAACAAGGTGTTGCAAAGATGAGATTACAAGGAAATCACACTCAATAATCCCAACAACAATAAATTAAGGAACTTGATTAATTAAGCAACAAGGAAATCACACTTAATTAATTACTCAACTTAAACAAGGTTTTCAAAATTCAAACAATAAACACAAAGGATTAACAATGATAATGAAAAATAAGGAAAGATTAAGTAGTCTTACAACCAAAGATTACACTTTTGAGCCGGATTAAGAAGAGGAGATTGGTTCTCCATAGTAGATCTAAACCCAATTAAAAGATGAATAATTCCCAAAATTATAACTTGATTAATAAAAGTGAGCATAAGATGTCTTAACCTAGAGGAAAACATTCTATATATAGTCTAACATAACCTAATAACCATGGGCTTAACATAGGAAAAGCCCGTAACACAAAACGGAACAAACCCAGAAAACTCGCACCGTGCGAGTTCTGGAGTGTGGAAACTCGCACCGTGCGAGATGTGGCCTGGAGTGCGCTTTTCAATCGTAGCTTGCTTGATCCTTGGAAGGCTTTCTCATGATGTTTCTTCAATGCTTGTTCTTCACCCTTCCTTTGATGCTTCTCTTGGTCTCTTGGCACCTCATTCTTCACTAGAAAACCATGCTAAATGATAAAGCACTCGGAATTGGTCAAATAATGTTAAAATTGTCAAAAACCGTTACCAAATGTTACCAAATGAGCTCCAAATGATGCCAATTGAATGTGAAAATAGGAGCTCATCAAACACCCCACACTTAGCCCTTTGCTCCTCCCGAGCAAACTAAAGTAAAGCTAATCACCGCTAGGCTAAGAAAACCGCATGGGCATTCCTAATTCCCCTCTCTTCTCTCGCACTTCCTTCTTATATCATCCCTCTTCTAAACACATGGTCAACTTTTCGTCAAAGCTTCAACATAATGAGTAAGTGACCCAAAATCCTCCAAAGCTTACCTCTCTTCCCTCACTCGCCCTCCTTATGACATCCCTCATTCTAAGATGATCCTAGTCCACTGATTCTTCACCACCAACTCTTCACTAATAACAACAACTCTCCTTATTTCTCCCCTCAATTCAAACACAAAGGTCACCCTAGTCATCAAAGCATCTCCTAACACATGAATTAGGCAACCTCAATTTCCTCCAAAATACTTCTCAATTCATTCATTCAAAATAACACAACTCACTTCTTCATTCACCAAGTGTATCAAACGCTAATTAAACATTCGTCCTTCAACACCCCCCGCTTAGCTTTGATACACTTCTATCCTACCCTTCCGGCCTTCTAGAGTCCCACCACTTATGTCACCAATGCCAAATGGAAGTTGTCATTTATGTGACATGATTTTAAGGCTTCAAAGAGTCACAAAAATTTTGAATTTTTCCTAATCATCTCAATTTGCCTAAACCGCCCTTTCGGGTTTTCGGTTTAGCTCTTTTCCTCACCTCTACTCTCGTGGCTCGCACTCTTTTTTTTTTTTTCATTTTGCCTAGAGTGCCCTTTCCGGTTTTCACTCCGGCCTCGGCCACTTTCCCACTTTTGCCTAGGATGCCCTTTCGGGTTTTCATCCCAGCCGGGTTTTCTTCTTCTTTTTTTTCATATATATATATATATATATATATATATATATATATATATATATATATATATATATAAATTGAAATACGATGCTTGAAGTAAATATATTACAACATATACATGATGTTACAAACTCATGCCCATCTCACACTTAAATCTTCACTTTGTCCCCAAAGTGTGAGGTGAACACCCTAAACCCACTCAAGAGTGTGAGCTTGAGGCACCTCCATTTCCCGGAGGTCCTCCCCTTCTTCTTGATTCCCTTCTTCTTCAAAATCTTGCCATTTCGGCTCTTACTTCATTCACTTGAGTCTCACCATAGCCTCGGTATTGGGTGGGGAATTGTTGCATGTGTTGGGCATTCATGGCCGCCACCATATCAAAAGTTGCATTTTGGACATAAAGCACTTCCTCCATGTCCTCTTGGTAGTGGTGGTAGCGGTTCTCGGTGATTCCCCACCGGGCATTCTCCATGAGTTGAATTTGGGAGAGAGTGGACTCAAGGTTTGTTACACGATTTGTGATATCCGATTGCCAAGTTTGGAAGGCCGGGTAGTTGAATTGTGGTGACATAAAAGGATGTTGTTGTGGTGGTGCTTGTGGCATGTGAGGTGGAGTGAAGTGGGGTTCATCAAAAGGAGCATTTGGCATTGGTTCATCAAAAGGTGCATTAACATGTGGCATGTCACCATAAGTCGAGGCTCCCTTGGGTCCTTATGAGGAGGAAGCCTCAGAGCCCTTACCCTTTCCCATTGTACAACAAATTTTTTCAGAAAAGACACAAGTTTGGAAGAATTTTTGGTTGAGGCAAATGAACAAACACCTAGTATGCACTAAAAGGATGATGTGCTAACTAGTTGTTTGTTGAATGCAAAGCACCTCGCAAGCTAGAAAATTGCTTATGAGTGAAAAACAACAACAATGTAATCGCAAATTTTCGACTTTCACTAATTAAACTCGAAAATTTTGTACTTGGAAAGACAAGAATAATAATAATAAGGTTTATACCTCCCTTTTGATTCTTGTTTGTGTTGTTGGATGATGAAGATTACACAAGAATGGTCCAATTCGTCCCTTTAATCCAATTGCAAACCCAAAATCTCCAAATCTTGAATCAAAAAAACCCTAAGACGATTTCTTGTGACTAAAACGGGTCGATTTTGCTGCAAATTGTCGCCCAAATTGATGTTGGGTGATGAAAATTGATGAATCTTGGAAGTTAAATGCTTGAAATTGATGATTTGTGATGAATTTGAAGGTTGATTTTGAGTGGGTTAGGGTTAGGATGAAGAAAGAGGGTTGAATGTTAAAAGAGTTGGGGGAGAACAATGAAGAATTTGAAAAAAAATCTCGCTGAAATTGGGTGTTTGTGATTTCTCGCACGGTGCGAGAAATGGGTTTTGAAAACTCGCACGGTGCGAGGTTGCTGCTGGACTCGCATTCTTTATGCTCCAATTCCTCAACTTAGCCAATTCTTTTACACTTATTTCTTCCTTCCTTTCTTCATACATACCCTTGAGTTGGTATCCTATACACTAACACACACATTAAAACATCCTAACATGCGAAAACATTAATGAAAATGCAAGTGAATTAATTTATAATGCAATAATTAAATGATGCAATTAATTTAAACATGCAAAAATGCAACGAAAACAATGAAATGCGGAAATTAAATATGCAAGGGAAGAAATATTTACAAACTTTTGCCGTTTATTTAACGGCGATTGCTCGACAAAGTTGCATCTTCATTAATTTTCATAAATTGGATCAACAAGGTGTAGTGTTCCCACTTCACCCATTTCAATTCCTTCATGATAGTGCTTGAGCCTTTGACCGTTCACTTTCAAAACTTTCCCGGACTTCAAGCACTTGACCTCGATTGCTCCATATGGAAAAACACGAACCACCTCATATGGTCCCATCCATCTAGACCTCAATTTTCCCGATAAAAGTCTAAGCCGATTTTGAAAGAGTAAGACTTTCTCTCCCACTTGGAACACTCTTCTTGAAATCATGTTATCATGCTATGCTCTTGTTCTTGCCTTGTAAATGGAAGCATTATCATAAGCATCATTTCAAATTTCTTCCAATTCTTGGAGTTGAAGTTTCCTATAAAGTCCCGCTTTACTCATTTGCAAGTTGAATGATTTGACCGCCCAATAAGCCCTATGTTCAAGCTCCACGGGTAAATGACACGGTTTTCCAAAAAGTAAGCGGTAAGGTGACATCCCGATTGGTGTTTTATAGGCTGTGCGATATGCCCACAAAGCATCATCCAACCTCAAACTCCAATCCTTGCGGTCGGGATTCGCCGTCTTCTCAAGGATAGCCTTGATCTCCCTATTAGAAACCTCGGCTTTACCGTTAGTTTCAGGGTAATAGGCGGTAGATACTTTATGAATTACCCCATACTTTTTTAGTAGAGATCCAATGGCTTTGTTGCAAAAGTGAGTTCCACGGTCGCTTATCAAGGCCTTAGGAAAACCAAATCGAGAGAAGATGTTGGTTTTGATGAATTATCCAACTACCTTTGCATCATAGGTCTTGGTGGATTTAGCCTCTACCCACTTGGAGACGTATTCCACCGCTAAGAGAATATAGGTGTAACCACAAGATGCGGGAAATGGTCCCATGAAGTCAATGCCCCATACATCGAATATTTCACAATATATCATTGAAGTTTGTGGCATTTCTCCCCTTCTTGAAATGTTGCCAACTCTTTGGCATCTATCACATGTCTTCACCATAGCATGAGCATCCCGGAATAGTGTGGGCCAAAAGAAACCGTTTTCCAAAACTTTCCTAGCCATTTTCTTGGCTCCAAAATGCCCACCACAAGCATATTCGTGGCAAAATTTAAGAATTGGGATGACTTCGGTATCTGGGACACACCTCCTAATGACTTGGTCGGCACAAAATTTCCAAAGGTATGGGTCATCCCACACATAGTTTTTAACATCACTCTTGATCTTATCCCATTGAGAACGAGAAAGACCCTTTGGAAATTCTTGTAAAACCAAGAATTTGACTATATGAGCATACCATGGCTCAATAGAGGACAAGGCTAGAAGTGTGTCATCTGGAAAAGTGTCTTGTATTGGTGATTCCAAAGCTTTTTGAGGTTTGTCTTGCACAATCCTACTTAGGTGATCCGCCACCGTGTTGGTTGTGCCCTTCTTGTCTTTGAACTCAACATCAAACTCACTCAAGAGTAATACCCATCGCATCAAACGGGGTTTGGATTCCTTATTGTTCACCAAATACCTTAAGGCGGCATGATCGGTGAAGATGATGACCTTGGCTCCAAGAATATAAAGTCGAAATTTCTCCAAGCCAAACACTACCGCAAGAAATTCTTTCTCGGTGGTAGTATAGTTTCTTTGAGCCTCATTCATCATTGTTGACGCATATTGAATAACATGGGGTGCTCTTCCTACCCTTTAGCCAAGTACCGCGCCAAGGGCATAATTACTTGCGTTTGACATTATCTCAAATGGCTCACTCTAATTGGGAGGTTGAATTATGGGTGCCGAGATCCTTGAGCATGGCATCATCTTCCTTGCATTCTTCACTCATGATGAATTCACAATCCTTTTAAAGTAGCTTGCATAAAGGAGCGGCAATCTTGGAGAAATCCTTAATGAAGCGCCGGTAGAACCTGGCGTGACCTAAGAAAGATCTCACTTCACGCACATTAGTAGGATAAGGCAAGGTGTGAATGGTATCGACCTTGGCCTTATCAACCTCAATCCCCTTAGAGGAGACCACATGTCCCAACACTATTCCTTCATCAACCATGAAATGACATTTCTCATGGTTGAGAACAAGGTTGGTATCAATACATCTTTGCAAAACCCAAGTGAGATGACTCAAACAATCCTCAAAAGATTGGCCATGAACGGTAAAATCGTCCACAAATACTTCAATAAAACCCTCCACATGATGCGAAAAGATGCTCATCATGCACCTTTGAAACGTTCCCAGTGCATTACAAAGACCGAAAGGCATTTTTCTATTAGCAAACGTTCCAAAGGGACATGTGAAAGTTGTTTTTGTTTGGTCTTCGGGTGCAATTGGAATTTGAAAGTAACCCGAATATCCATCCAAAAAGCAATAAAAAGATTTTCCCGCCAACCTTTCCAACATTTGATCCACGAAAGGAAGTGGGAAGTGATCTTTCCGGGTCACGGCATTGAGCCTACGGTAGTCGATACATACTCGCCACCTATTTCGAACTCGAGTGGGAATCAAAACACCCTCATGATTTTTGACTACCTTTAGCCCGAACTTCTTTGGTACAACTTGGGTTGGACTAACCCATTGACTATCGGAGATAGGATAGATCATACCTACATGAAGGAGTTTGAGTACCTCCTTTTTGACAACATCCATCATTGGAGGGTTCAAACGCCTTTGTGGTTAGAGAACGGCTTTGCCTCATCCTCCAAAAGAATCCGGTGCATGCATAAAGTGTGACTAATGCCCTTGATATCGGCCATTGTCCATCCAATTGCTTCCTTGTGTTGCTTAAGAACTCGGATGAGAGCCTCCTCTTGCTCACTAGTAAGCTTGCTTGAAATAATCACTAGTGAAGTTTCTTCATCTCCTAGAAAAGCATACTTCAAGTGGCTTGGTAAGGGCTTCATTTCAATAATAGAGGCCTTGAGATTACAAGGAACGGGTTTCTCCTTTGGTAGCTCTTCTAACAAATTGGAAGAAAGGAAGCAAAATTCCTGGACAGGAGAGAACTCGCACCGTGCGAGTTCTGGGCTCTGTTTTTTTGCACGGTGCGAATTCTTCTCTGCCCGCCGGATTTCTTCCTTCTCTTCCCACTATTCCATTGGCGGATTTTCTTCTAATTCTTGGATATTTTCCTGCAAATTACAAGAAAAAGCACACCCCATATCCTCTCCAACCATTCCATTAGTTAAAGCAACATCTAATGTGTCAATTTTACACAATTCATACACGGTTTGAACAATTGGTTCAAAAATTTCAAGAAAACACAAAAAAGAGGTATCGGTTGGGTATTTCATTGCCTCATGTATGCTATAATCAATATTTTGCCCTTCCAACTCCATTGTAAGGCACCCACTAGCTAGATACATCAATCTTGGTGTTGGAAGTTCTTATGAAAGGCCTTCCCAAAAAAATGGGAGTTAAGCCTTTCTCGGGTTCCATTTCAATTACATAAAAGTCGAAGGGGAAAATAATATCCCCCACCTTCACCAAGACATCTTCAGCAATTCCCTTTGGGTAGATATTGGACCTATCGGCCAAAGAAATGACCGTACAAGTCGGTTTTAAAGGTCCCAATTTGAGAGACTCGTAAAGGTAAGTGGGCAAGACATTAATAGATGCACCTAAATCAATCATAGCATTTTGACAATCCAAGTCACCAATTTTGCAAGGGATGGCGAACATGCCCGGATCACTACATTTTTGTGGCAAACACTTTTGAAACATTGCCGACACATGTTCACTAGCCCTTACCTTTTTCATGCTTTTGCCTTGTTGGTCCTCTTAGTAGTGCACAACTCTTTCAAAAACTTTGCATGCTTGGGCACACTACTAAGAAGATCAAGAAGTGGAATGTTTACCTCCACTTTACGAAAGATATCGTAAAGGCTTGAAGTCTTCTTGTTAATTATCCTTGTGTCATTCAAAGCACTTGGAAATGGAGCTTGTGGCTCATATTTCGGAAGTGGTTCATTGATCCTCACTTGTTCGGATGTAGATGCTTTCCCATGTTCCACTACCACTTCAATTTTATCTTCAACTACATCCTCCACTTCATGAATAATAGGAAGTGGCCTTGATTTCTTAGGAGCCTTGGGTGCCTCTACCAACTCTCTACCATTCCTCAAAGAGACCGCTTTTACTTGTTCTTTGGTGGGTGGAGGAATTGTGTGAGAGGGGAGGCTCCCTCCTTGAGTGGGTTTTGAAGTGAGTGTGTTGAGAATTTGACCAACTTGGGTCTCAAGGTTACCAATACTAGAGTCGGTGAGCCGATTTTGTTGAAGCACGGTTGTTTGGAATTCCTTGGTATTGTTTAGCAAGGCTTGACTTTCTTTTTGCATTGTGTTGAACCATATAGTATACATGTTAGTGTTTTGATGATGTCAAGGTACTTTATAATTTATATACTCGTTGCGCGTAATCGTTTGTTTAAGTCGTTTATGTGATACCTCAAATATTTAAGATTTTAATATTTATTTTAGAAAGAAAGAAAAAGGTTAAAGTTATGGGAATATTTGATATTTTCCTATATTATGTACAACTACAAATTTACTTTCCTTTGGTCGACAAGTTTCCAAGCCTACAAGTATCATTCATATTACTTATTATAAATATCAAGTCAAACCGTGTACCATTAGGTTTTCTCTTCACCTCTAAAACAATTGTGACGTATGCTATGATCCTCGACAAGCTAATATCAACCCTTGTTCATAATATTTTACATAATTATTCCAACCACTATATCTAATGATCTATATTTTTCGGCGAGCGTCATCGGTCATGCCTTCCTTATTTATTTTTCCGGGTTGTGATTTATTCCTAGTCATTCTTTAATCTTTTACGGACTGATTTTCTTGGATAAAAAGGTAACACGATTCTACCGATCCTAATATTATTATTATTGTTCGGGGTTGTATGAATTAATGTATATTATACATGTTTTATGTGATAAATTGATTGTTAAAGATGGCATGTGATAATTGTTATTAGTAGTAATAATAGTAGTAATTATTTTATCGCAGTTTGTGAGATGGGTTTGCTAAATTCTGAGGGTGCTTTAGTTGTGTTGGTTATTCAATAGAATGTAAGTTTGGTTTTCTATCTCGTGTACTGGGATTTTATATTTTGGAAGCATAAGACAAGCTAAGGGTGTGGGACTTCACGAATTCATGGGAAAGTAATGCGATATCAATTAATGTCCTTGAGTTTGAGATCTTGAGTAATAGAATTAGATTTCATTATTGAGAACGAGGCTTGGCATCCGAGTGCCTTTTATATAATGTTAATATTGGGTTTATTTTAGTATTGTGTTTAATTTGTCGTATTCTTTGATCTTGACTCGTGGGTGAGTAGCTTAGAGGTATATATACTCTAAGTGTTGAGCAGTTCCTTTAATGGAATATTTGACAATATCGATATTGAAATTGAGATGGAAATCTGGTTACTGGTATTGAGTTATGAGTTATGGGGCCTTTGAGCCGAGTTATGTTTACGGTCCAGAGTGACCATGGTTATTGAGTTATTTGAGTTTGAAATCGATATTGAGATGGAAATATTGTTTCGCGGTCTTATCTGCCAGTTCACTCACCCCTTGTCCTGGTCTTAGGGTCGACGATGAGAATACGATACTTGGCTACTAATGAGTGTGATAATATGAGACGGAGTAATGAGTGAGATGGAGTATTGAGTTGAGATTGAGCTAATTATTGGGATAAGAGAGTGTGTTATTTTGTGGAAATTGAACGGAGTTAGTCCGTTGGTTTTAGTTACTAGTTAGTTAATGGGGAGTGTTTTTATTATTCTCTCTGTTTATTTTTATTTTTACATGTATGTGTTTCCACGCCATGACCAAAATTAAGCTGCATATATTGAGGTATTATCTGTTACTCAGCTTTCCGGCTGACGTGTTTTCTCCCTTCTGGGCTACTCGTCATGGGGTAGTTCCTTTCTGTCTTCTGATTTTATTTTCAGGTGACTTCCGCTGCTGTTCAAAAAGTATTTTATTTCAGTGAAGATTTTTATTTTAAAGACTTTGTAAAAGTTGTATTTCATTTTGTATTATTTAATTTTAAAAGGGATTTGTAATAAGAGACTTTGTATATTAGTTATAAAATCCTTGTATTTCGGCCATTTTTTTTATGTAAAAGTTAGTTTTTAATTAGCCGAAAATGAGGGGTGTTACAGTTTAGATTAAACTTATTTATTACAAGCAATAAAGAAGATTTGTGATGGAAGTATATCGTGATCAAGCCTCAACTGAAGATAAAGATTATATAAGAATCATTCAAGTATTATAAGAAAATGAAATCCGTCTAAAGATTAATAAAGCTTGGATGATGAAGTAGCCTATGCTCGAAGATCTCCTGTGAAGATTAGAATAGTATAGGTGATTATCTCGTTATGGTAACTAAGAGTGGATTTCTTGTATTGGTAAAGTTATAGCATTGCAGTTATAACATTACTAATAAAAGACCTCAATGTTATAGCTCTTCTACTATAACATAGAGATGCTGAGTTTTTATTACACGACTTGAATTATTTCAAAATTGTTTTTGAAAAACGTTTTTGTTTGTTTTAAATGTTTTAGTAAAAGTATTTATTAAATAAAGCCCGGTTTAGTGCGGAGTTCGGTTTTATGTTGAACGTTGGTTAGTAATCGTCTTGGGTCAATTTATGAGTTGGACCATATTACTAATTAGGGTTTTAATATAGCTACTCCTAAAACCTAAATTCTAACCTAATAATAAGTTAGGGTTTGCACGAATCACGAGGCATATGAACCGTGATATTTCGTGTAACCTAAGATATAACAAGATCTTTTTGTAAAGATTTTATTCTCTAAGGAATATATTTACATATCTTTTATATCTTACTTGATATTGTTATTTATAATAAAGATATTCTTGTTATTGCAAATTTTATCATATCTTAGGATTTATGCAAAAGATAATAATAGAATAATTTATATTCTATTTTTTGGAATATTCTTTATTATCTTTAAGGCTTTAAGGAAAGAAATTATAGAAGATATGATTTGTTACATATCTCTTTTTTTCGGTTATTAGAGTTTTGTATGAACCGTTAGCCTTGCTCCTTCCTTTCCTATAAATACTTTGCTTTTGCAACATTTAAATTAGAGACCTTAAGCATAAAATTGATTTTATTTTTACAAAGCAAAACCGTGTGTTTCAAGCAAGAAAACCGATTTGTTATTTTCAAAAGGTCGTGTGTTTAAACTCGTGCATTCGTACTTATTGTTATCGTTATAAGATAATAGTGCTTTAATTGATTTCTTACTTGTTCATTAACGTGAACCTTTGCAAGAATCATTAGTGTTTTCTTATTAGCGTAAGTTAGTCGCTCGAGTATTTAACGGTACTCATTGAGTTACAACTAGAGTTAGTTGTACTAGTTGGATTAGTAAATTTGTAATCCGTAGAAAGGTACTAAATTTATTAATTGAGAATAGTGGACGTAGGTTTCGATTTGTGAAACTGAACCACTTCAAAAACCGTGTGTCTCCTTCTCTTTTAAAGGTATCAGAAAAGACATGAAATTGGTAGTATGCCTACTACCGGATTTTTTCTTTTTTATTTGGAACTAATTTGGCTTTTCATAGTACATTACTCTGTAGGCTAAGATCTACTTATTATTAAAAGTAATATCTCTTCAGGTGAAGTATGTTCCATGGGCGTTGTATGATTTGACCGTCTATAGTCATCAGTCTGTATGCACCATGGCCAACAACTCCTTCTACCTGGTATGGCCCTTCCCATTTGTACGCGAATTTACTTGCCTTTCGATTTTTAGTGTTCTGAAACACTTCACGGAGAACCAGGTCTCCTACCTCCAGGAGCTTGACTTTCACATTCTTGTTGTAACTCCTAGCAATTGATTGCTTGTAGGCAGCTAGACGTATCTTTGCACTTGCTCGTAGCTCGTCTTACTGTGTCCAGGCTCCTGACCATCTCTGCTTTGTTCAGTTCCCCTGTCATACATCCCTACCTCTGGGTGGGAACTAGAACTTCTGATGGAATGACTGCTTCCGCACCAAACACCAGGCTGAAGGGTGTTTGGCATGTTGCTATCTTTGGCGTCGTTCTGTCTGACCATAACACTAATGGCAATTCATCTGCCCACTTTCCTCCTAACTCATGTAACCTCCTTCTCAGATTATCCATGATAATTTTGTTACTAGACTCAACTTGCCCGTTAGACTTTGGAGTCCTGGGTGCTGATTTTTTCAGGGTGATGTTCCATCTGGCACAGTATCACTCAGCATCGTTGGAGATGAATTGTGAGCCATTGTCACATATGATTTCTGATGGGATGCCAAATCTGCAGATGATATTTCGTTTTATGAAATAGATGACCTGTTTGTCCTTTACTTCTGTGAATGCTTCTGCTTCTATCCATTTGGAGAAGTAATCAGTCATCGCCAGCATCCATATTCTGTTCCCTGTAGCTCTAGGTAGAGGGCCCACTATGTCCATTCCCCATGTCATGAATGGCCAGGGAGAAATGATAGGGTGTAAGGGCTCTGCTGGCTGGTGGATCATTGGTGCTGAACGCTAGCAGGCCTCACACTTACGGGCATATTCTGTTGTATCTGCCCTCATCGTGGGCCAGAAGTAACCTTGTCTGAGAGCTTTGTTAGACAGACTCCTGCCCCATGCATGGTTTCCACATTCTCCATTGTGGAGAGCATGTAACACAGTCTGTGCATCCTGCATATCCAGGCATCGCAAGTAGGGACCTGCCACTGATTTTCAGAAAAGTATATCATCAATTAGTATAAATCTGGAGGCTTTCATTTTGAAGCCTCTTATCTCTTCTCTGTCGTTCGGCAGCTTGTTATGACGCAGTCAGTCTAGGTAAGGCGTCCGCCAGTCCCAGTCATCTGCCTGTGTAGCTGGCTGATCAAGGGGGTGGTCGGTTAGCTGGGAGTCTACCCCGGCTTCCGTAGTTGCCTGAACTCCCAGCTCATCCTGCTAATCCTCCAATTCTCCTCTGTTTATTTTGTCTGTCTTCTGGATAGAAGGTTCCAGCATGTGTGCGATAGGGATGCTGGACAGTTCTGTCGGTTTGAATGTTGCCCCCAGAGTTGTTAAGGCATCTGCCTCTACGTTCTAATCTCTGGGGATCTGCTTGAGCTTTCAAGTTTTGAATTTCTGTTTTAGCTCCTTTGCTACTTTTAAGTATGCTATAATTTTTGAGTCTCTGTCTATAAACTCGTCATTCACATGGTTAAATATTAGCAAAGAGTCGCTAGATATGTGTAGGTTCCTAACTCTCAACTCCAGAGCTAGCTGCATTCCTAGTATCAAAGCCTCGTATTCTGTTTCATTATTAATTGCCTTGAATTCACACCTTACTGCTTGTGCTATCAGATCCCCTTGTGGCGATCGTCGGATTAACCCTACACCTGCCCCCCTCTGGTTGGAGGCTCCGTCGATGTGCATCTGCTAGACCTCTGTTTCCCTGCCCCCCCCCCCCCCCCCTCCCCCTAGGGTCAAGATTTCCTCGTCTGCCATATTTTGGATGGCTGGGCTAAAGTCCGAAACAAAGTCTGCCAGTGCTTGTGATTTGATTGCTGTCCTGGGGTCATATTGGATATCACACCCACTAAGGTGTACAGACCATTTTGACATTCTGCCTGACAGCTCAGATTTCCTCATGACGATTTTCAGCGGGTAGTTGGTCCCGACATGTATGGTGTGGGACTCAAAATAGGGGCGTAGCTTATAAGATGCCACTACCAGAGCTAGCACTAACTTTTCAAGAGATGTGTACCTGGTCTCTGCTGGCAGCAGAGACTTACTTACATAATAGACTGACTTTTGTTCCTTATTCTGCTCTCTGACTAGAACGGCACTCACTGCTACCTCGGTGACAGCTAGGTAGAGGAACAGTGGTTCTTCTGGCTCCGGTTTTGACAGCAGTGGTGGGTTGCTAAGATAATGCTTCAGCTCCCTGAATGCTTGCTCGTGGTCTGCAGTCCACTCAAACTTCCGGCTCTTTCTTAGTATGTCGTAGAATAGCCTACACTTGTCCGAGGACCTTGAGATGAATCTGCTTAAAGCTGCTACCTTGCCATCTAGTCTCTGAACGTCCTTTGGTTTTTCAGGTCACTCCAATTGCAACACAGCCTTGATCTGCTCAATACTAGCTTCTATCCCCCTCTGGGTTACAATGTAGCCTAAGAATTTACCAGAGGACACTCCAAAGGTGAATTTGGATGGATTTAGCTTCATCTTGTACTCCCTCAGGGTGTTGAATGTCTCTGCCATGTGCCGCATATGATCTGTGGCTTTTTCCGATTTTACCACTATATCATCAATATACACCTCCATAGTTCTTCCTATTTGCTCTTTGAACATGCAGTTGACTAGTCTCTGATATGTGGAACCTGCATTCTTTAGGCCGAATGGCATGACATTGTAACAATATATCCCTCTTTCAGACATGAACGCTGTCTTTTCTTGATCTACAGGATCCATTTTGATTTGATTGTAACCACTCCATGCGTCCAGGAATGTCAGCATTTCATATCCTGCTGTTGCATCCACCATTGCATCAATGAGAGGTAGCGGGAAGGGATCCTTAGGGCATGCCTTATTGAGATCAGTGAAGTCCACGAATACTCTCTGTTTTGTGTGGATTTTGCGCAAGGCGAAATCAGGTCAGGGTAGATTTAGGCAGGGTTAACTAGCACTAACTAATCTGTAGGTCAGGCCGTCTAGGTAGAATATAAAGATAATAATACGATAAAAATAACAATAACAAGACAAAAAATTTCGTACGTGGAAAACCCTTAAATGGGAAAAAATTACGGGCACCAAGTCAGGAGAGGATTTCACTATTGTATAATATATTTAGCACAATGGGACGTAATTATATTAGATTTGTATGAGAATACTGTATGCTATTTCTTGTCTTGTGTTGTTGTCTTCCAAATGATTTCCCAAACATTCTTTATATAGTTATCAGTTGAACGGCTGCTTGATCCTGGTATTAATGCGGAATATTTTCCTTAATTACCCGCAATAATTCTCAATATTACGTCCTTAATTGCTGCTTTAAATGCGAGATCTTCCCATTTAATGTTGTGTGCGTATTCCTCTCGTAATGTGATTTCTTGGTCTAATATCGTCCTGATATTTTGACCGTTGCCCTCTCATGGCCTGGCGCCTGTCTTCATGTGTCCTGATAGCCTGACGTCCTGGCATCCTGATAGTCAGACTAAGGTGAGACATTGATCAGGGATGTCTGCGGATTTCCAGGCCTAACAATTGCCCCTTATCTCCTTATTTTCAATGTGTCAGGACAAAAAATAAGGAGATAACTTCAATCTTTGGAAAATTACTCAACGGTTGGATTATGCCTAATCAGTTCATGTAACGGCTATTTACTTCATTTTATGACGCGTGTAAATTTTGATGCAACCTCTTCAATGATTATCCATCCAACTTGCGGTTGAAACCCTAGTTTCATCTACTATAAATACTCCTTAACTTCATTAAGTTAATCTTCATCAAAAAAATCTGCTTTGCTCTCTCTTAGTAATCTTCTTCTTCAATCTTCCTTAACTTCCATTTTTTTAATCTTCAATTAATTTTTATAATCTTTCAATAATGGCTGCGAAAAAGAAATCTACCAGGGTGGTGACTCCTGGAACTCCTCCTCCCCAAAATCCTGAGGAAACCTTTTTTGAAAATTTGCTTCCATCTTCTGTTGTTCAACCTTCTGTGGTTAATAACCCAAATGATTCTCCTCTGGAGATGATTTCAATTTTTCATGGTGATTTCCAATTCAAGCCCACGAAGGCCTTGAAAGATGATCAGTCTCTTTCAAACCGTTTGAAGCCTGAGTTTGAAAAGGTACTGAAGGATAAGGGGATCATCCCTGCTGATTCTGAAGTCTGGATCCCAGAGAATTCTCCTATCAGGGCTGGCTGGGCGTGTCCTAGTTGGTTCTGTAATCATGACTGGGCCTTCAGGGCAGGTTGTAAGCTTCCCTTTTCCCCTCTTATGGTTGATGTTATTAAGGAAATTGGTGTTCCTTCTTATCAGTTGATGCCCATGGTGTGGAAGGTGGTCTGTTCTGTTGAGTACCTCTGTAAAAAAACACAATATCTCATTTTCTCTTAATGATCTGAAAGCCTGCTATGTTGTCAAAACCAATAGCCCTGGCCGTATAAGTTTCAAGGTCAGGGCTTCCACTACTCCCCTTCTGAGCAATTTGGATAGTGGCCATGACAAGAACTGGCCTGCTAGATACATGTTTGTCAGGACCAATTCTGTGGGTCCTGATCTGGCATATTTAAATTATGAAGCTTGTGTTGCTGGTGAGTTTTTTAATTTTTCTCTTATCCTGCATGTTTTATTCGTTAGTAAAAAATAAAATAAAATTTATATTAAGTCATACCTCTCATGTGTGTAGTTGATGATTGGGTTACTGAAACTGAGTATCCCACTGTAAATATTTCTGCTTTCCTTGCTACTCCTCCTTTGAAGAGGTCTTGGCCTCTGTGTTGCGGGGTTGGCCATCTTCCTCGTTGTCTGAAGGTTGATGGTACTGCCAGGGTGGCTAAGTCTTCAAGGGCTGTTAGTGCTTCCACTTCAGGCAGTAAGTCTATCTTATTTTCTTTTTTTCCTCTTACTCTGGCTTCTTGGTGATGTTTTGTTTATATTGCTAATGTAGTGTTTCGTGCTGTAGCTACCAGGTCATCTACTCGCCTTGCCAGGTTTGGTATGGCAGACCTTTCAGCTAGGTTGGCTAGGATCAAGGAGAAAGGCTCCCAGGGAAGCGGAGATGCTGAGCCCATTATAGATTTAACCGAACAACCTGATGCTTCGAAGGTCACTACCGTTCCTGCTGCTTCTGTTGAAACAAGTTCAGCAGCCCAAAAAAGAAAAATTGAAGATGTTGATATATCTGCCCCAATCAGGGAAGTGAAAGCCAGGGTGGATAATATGGAGGCTGCTAGGGTGAAGATCAGGGATTATGCTGCTTCCAAGTCAGATGTCATGCTCACCCTTAACCCTGTTGAGACTGCTACCCAGGCGGTTGCTTCAGTGTACATTCATTCAGCCTTTTGGCAGGTGCCTTGGCTGCTGTGAGGGAGGTATGCTATTGTTATGTGTATTTTGTGTATTTTGTTTGGGTATTTTTATCATTGGGGCATAATACTCATATTATTCTCTCTGTTTTGGTTAGGGCGCTGCGGCCTGTCTCCATAATGCCTATCAGGCTACTTCTTTGGTGGCCAGGATTGATCTGATGAGATCAGATGATGATAGGCTGAAGTCTCAACTAGATTTTACACGGGCTGATCTGGCTGCTAAAGCTGCTGACTTGGTGAGGGTGCAGGCTGAGAAGGATGCGGCTAAGGCTGAGGCAGATTCAAGTAAGCGGCTCTTGCAGGAGGCTTTGGACAGGAATGAAGAGCTCACCTAGGAGAGGGATGAATTGGAGTTTAAGCTTGATGATGCTTCCCTTTATTTCTAAATTAAGGGGAAGGTTGCTGCTATGTCAGAGCCTGTTAAGGCCAGGGAAAAATGGAACCCTGAAGGTGAGATGGCTTTTGCTGCTTCAAAATATCCTGACCTGCATAACATGGCAAATGAACAGGAGGTCGATTCTCCAGGGGAGCAGGACGTTGATGCTGATCCGGCTAAGAGTGGGAGTGCTAGTGCTGTTTCCAACGAGAAGTAGTAATTTGATTTTTTCTTAGTTGATATTTGGCCCATCCAGGGGGGATGTCCCTGGACAAACAATTTTATTTTCTCTGTCTCTATCCAGGTCAGGGAGACAATCCCTGGCCTTTATGAATATTTTGGTGCCTTTGCCCCATGGGGTAAGGGCTTTATTAATATAATCGTGGTGGCATTTTTTGGCTGATTTTGCTTATTTGTTTAAACCTGTGAATTTTGCTTTTCCAATCCTGTTGGACCTGTTAAAAGTTTGATTTGGTTAATCTGTAAAGCATTTTTAATTTGTCCTGTTATTTAAACTGCCGTGAGTAATTCAACCAAGTATGGTTTTTGTCATAATGGTTGAAGGGGTGGGAAAACCGGCCTGTCAGGAGGGCTTATGTCCCCTGCCTGACTGGAGGGCTTGGTATTCGGCCTGTCAGGAGGGCTTTTAGACTAAATGGTTGGATGGCACACCCTTCCACCGTCTTGCTGCGTCCAGCCGTTTGTAAACATTTGCAGTAAACCTAGTTAGGTCAGGCAATTATTTCATGCATGATTGGTCCTGACATTTACTGTATCCGGTGATGGTTACCAACTCGTCAGGCATAATTAAGTGCAAAGTTTTGTTTCAAATTTTGATATACAGTAGAATACAGTAGAGTAGCCCTCAATCCTGAATACTTATGCATATAAAAATTTATCATGTATAATTGTTCAGGATTCGAAAAATAAGAGAAATTGGGTTAGTTAAATATATGGATATGAGTTGCATACAGAGCATATAAAACACGTAATTTTGCATATAGCACATCAGGTTGAGTAAAGATATGAGTTTGTACCTGATCTGGGTTTTACATATGGAATAATTTTAAATGGGTTACATTCCGGGATCTTGGGATCATTTCTCCTTCTAATGTTTGGAGCCTGTATGCTCCTTGTCCAACAATTGAGTCAATTAAGTAAGGGCCTTCCCACGTGGGGGCCAGCTTGCCTGCTGATTTCTCTTTTTTATTCGAAAAAACTTTGCGTAGGACGAGATCTCCTTCCCTGAAGACTCTAATTTTGACATTTTTGTTGTAAGTCCTGGCAACTGCTTGTTGATATGATGCTATCCTGATTTTGGCAGCATCTCTTAGCTCTTCTGTTAGGACCAGGTTATCTTGCATCAGGTCTCTGTTTGTTTCAACATTGTTCAGGCTATATCTTGATGTTGGAACCCGGACTTCTGCAGGAATGACAGCTTCGCAACCATACACCAAAGAATAAGGTGTTTGGCCTGTTGTTGTCTTTGGAGTTGTCCTGTCTGCCCATAGTACTAATGGAAGTTCTTCAGCCCATCTGTCTCGTCTTCTTTTTAGTTTCTTCTTTAGGCAGCTTATGACTACCTTATTGCTGGATTCGACCTGGCCATTAACTTTTGGGTATCCAGGGGTAGATGTTACCAGGTTGATATTCCATTCTTGGCAGAATGCTTGGGTCTTTTTCCCTACAAATTGGGTTCCATTATCACATACTATTTCTGATGGGACTCCATATCTGCAAATGATGTTTGTTCTGATGAAGGATATTACTTCTTTTTCAGTTACTTGCCTGAAAGAGTCAGCCTCGATCCATTTGGAGAAGTAATCAGTCATAGCCAACATGAATACTTTTTGTCCTGGAGCTACCGGCAGCTTTCCCACAATATCCATGCCCCACTTTATGAATGGCCAGCGTGCAGAGATTGAATGGAGGAGCTCAGATGGCTGGTGTATTATTGGTGCATGGACTTGGCATTCTTCGCATTTTGAAGAATATTCCAGACAATCAGCCCTCAGTGTTGGCCAGTAATAGCCTGTCCTGAGTACTTTACTTGCCAGGCTTTTTCCTCCTTTGTGGTTACCACAGTGTCCATCGTGTATTTCTTGAAGTACAAGTTTAGCTTCGTCAGGCTCCAAGCATCTCAGGTATGGTCCGGCCTACGATCTCTTGAATAAAGTGTTATTGATAATAGCATAAGTTGAAGCTCTAATTTTAAAAGCCCTTGCTTCGTGTCTCCCCTGAGGCAGTATTCCTCGGAGAAACCAATCATAATAGGGTTTAGTCCAAGAATTACTATCCTGAGTGATAGGGTTGACTTGTTCAGGTTTGCTGATGGCTGGCTTTAGTAAATGAACAATTGGTATTTTATCGAAAACCGTAGGGGTAAAATTTGAACCTAGGCTGGCCAAAGCATCAGCCTGTGTGTTCAGGTCTCTTGATATTTGATCTATATCAAATAAAGCAAATTTGGCGGTAAGGCTTTTTACATATTCTAAATACGAAATCATTTTTGCATCCTTAGCCGTATAAATTCCCTTTATTTGATTATCAATTAGAAGTGAATCAATTTTTACCTTTAGATTTTGAACACCGAGGACTAAACATACCTTTAAGCCTGCTATTAGAGCTTCATATTCCGCTTCATTGTTTGTAGCTTTGAACTCATAGCTTATAGCATGTGCTATCATATCTCCCTGTGGTGATTTAAGCACTAATCCTAACCCTGTTCCCCTGGCATTGGATGCCCCATCTATGAACAAGGTCCATTCTTGGTCTGGGGTTTTATTTTCTAATTGGTTGACTTCTTTTTTCAGGTCAGGTTCTAGGTTAGGGCTAAAGTCAGCCACAAAGTCTGCTAGGGCCTGCGATTTGATCGCTGCCCTGGGTTCAAAAGATATATCGTATGTGCTAATTTGAACCGACCATTTGGCCATCCTGCCTGATAATTCAGGCTTACGTAGGACAGATTTTATGGGTAAGTTAGTCCTGACTATAATGGGATAGCTTTCAAAATAAGGTCGTAATTTAGTACACGACATAATCAAAGCTAAAACATATTTTTCAAGTAGTTCATAGCTATCTCAGCATCCAGCAGGCTTTTACTTACATAATAAATCGGGTGTTGTTGGCCATCTTGTTCTTTTACTAGGACTGCACTGACTGCTGTGTCATTGATGCATAAGTATACTGACAGGGGTTCTCCCTTCTCTGGTTTACCAGTAAGGGTGGAGATGATAGGTAGGATTTTAAATCTTGAAAGGTTGTCTCATGTTCATCCGTCCACTGAAACTGTTTATTCTTTCCGAGGAGGTTGTAAATTGTTTTGCACCTTTCAAAGGATCTTGATATGAAACGGTTCAGGGCAGCTACCCGTCCTGTCAATTTTTGGATATCTTTGACAGATTTGGGCGACTGTAGTTCCAAGATAGCTTTTATCTGTTTAGGGTTGGCTTCTATGCCTCTCTTTGTGACCATGTTGAAGGAAATGTAGATCTATATACATAATAACATATTCATATATGTCTAATTAATTTGTCATAAAATTAAAACGGATTTTATGCATGCAAACATTAATAAAAGAGAAGAGAAATAATGTCCTTACATTGTAGTATTTCGGTTTATAGGGCACAAAAGAGATCACCTTTCTCTCTTGTTCTTGAGCTTATCCTTATGGAAGAACAAAGATCTAAGTATAAGATCTCTCCCTATGTATTATACCCAAGGCTCCTCTTAATTTAATTAATATTACAAAACTAGTATAATATTAATTATAGTAGAAAATTGAACCAAAAATATTTATAAACACTTAAGTATTTTCGGTTTTGATGAGAGATAAAGAGAGGATTTTATTTCTCTAGAACTTATATTTTTGGATGAGTTGAATGAATATCACTAATACATTTTAGTGTAATAATAGGTAAAATTATAAGAAAAACCAATGATGGTTTTCACATAAAAAACCGGGTGGAATGGGGGGCTTTTAGGGGAGCCAATGCATGAACACTTTTGTCTTCACAAGAATATTAGGGTTGCATGGCTAGGAATGTAGGTAATCATTGTGTTCTTATAATAATTAAACAAACACAATACTAGCTTCCACTACCCCTTTATTTCGGCATTCATGGATTAACAAGTGATCCATTTTATTTTTGTCAATTGTCAATATGTCACATGTCATATGTGACATAAATTTGTTATGTAATTTTTAACATATTAAAAATCAACGTATTAATAAAAATACGTCACATACAAAAATCGACTTAGTAATTTCATAATTACTTGTGCCAAAATATTTTACCATTTATAAATCACAACAGATTGTATTTATAACAATTCATTCAAATTTAATTGTTACATTAAACAATTTATTTCATCCGAGTAATTATACAATTTAATTACTCAGACCGTATCTCATTTAATCACATTTCAATTTGATACGTAAATTTTACTTCAAAATCGTCCGTCAATTTTCAAGTAATTTAATTAACTCGCAACGTTATACGATTAATTAAATAATCAATTAAGAGTATTGCCCTTTAGGTATGACCTAGGGGTCAACTGATCACCACCGTCACACGACAAGTGTGTAATGTCAAACTCTAGTCGACCAATCATTACCGATATATGTTGACCGGTTGAGCGGACAAGAACAATATTACTTCCCAATTGTATTCTTTAAAATGAGATTTAATAATGATATTTAAATCATATGATCGCACTATTGTTGAGGACACATTTCCCAACAATCTCCCACTTGTCCTCGACAAGTGTGCGTCACCAATTCTCTTGTCCTATTACTATCTCCCACTCAATGCAAGGTGTCTTTCGGTCGTACTTGCAAGTGATCATATCGAGAGTGGTTTCCTCGATCTGAGAATAAGCTGATTGACCGGATTTATCCACTCTGGATACCTTCCGAGCGTGGCCACGCATTTACAATTCATTACTCCTCGAGTGGCCCTGAGATATTGTTATAACCTGACAAGGGGATGGACAATTCCTATCGCACTCATTCCCTTCGACTAGCCACAGCCATCATAACCCAAAATATGCCCATTTGACCCCATTTACGAAGGTCGTAGTAACACAAATCAAAGTTAATCTGAAACTGTGCCATCTTAGGTGAATAGTGTTTAGTCAAAAGAATCGACTCATAAGAATACTATAGCGACTCTCCCACGACCAGGCTATATAAATTTGCCAGAACTCTATAAGCGGTCATAAGGCCCGACAAGGTGTTCCTAACATCTGCCTATGTGATCGACTAGTCATCTCTCATGACTGTATGGCACTTGAACTTGCCATCAATCGCATCACACTCTAGTCACTTCGAGACGTCACCTCATACAAGTGACTATGGGCGAATACTATGCTAATCCGTGTTCACTTTAACGGGGTTCAATTGTCTCTACAACCCGTTTGGATGTAACAAAGTATGATAAAAGGAGTTTTTAAAGAAAAACTCGAACAACAAATGCGATTATCACATATGAATAGTCAATGCCTGATTACTATTTCATGTTCTATAATCTAATTTGATCTTGTACGTAGTTGTTCATTTCAATTCAATTGAAATGACATGACTCATCATGTTTAGCCTTTGAGAGGGCTTTGGTTAGTAGGTTTTATCAATTTCTTGTACCTTACTGAACCTCACTACATACTCGTTTTCCTCTTGTAATGTATACATTTGCATTACAAAACTTTCTGAGTACGTGTCGAGATCCAATCAAGACATAGGCCCTTTAGCCTAAGAATAGCTCCCACTGTTTTCACAGTGTGCGGGATTCATCCTTCTTGCACATCTCATGATTGCAAGTGTACTCAATTTCCGTTATAAATATCTCTCATTGTTCTTTATTACCTAGAACGATTCTAGAAAATCTACTTCTTAATTATCATAGCCACAATGGTATCTTAACCATTCTAATGTGTTTTGATTATGGTTTTGTCGGAAACCATGCGCAACCTCAATTGTCAATTGTCACTTGTGTAACACCCTTACACAAAATTGCATCATAAACACTTTGCTTTACTTCCTTAATGCTTCTGCATGCACTTAAGGGTAATCTTTATGGCGTACTTGGCAAAGATTACTAAAATTCGATTTTGAAAACAATTCATCATACTCGAAGTATATGAAGTGTTATACATCATTACCCATTTAATTGATCCGGCAGCGGAAGCAAATGGAATCAATCAAATATGTTCAATTTAATTGGACTAGTCATGAATCTTATCAACATAAGACTTTTTACTGACGCTAATATCATGTGGATTTATCTTCATAGATCCGGATATTAAAGATGTATTATAATACTCCAAAAGTCTTAAATCATTCTTGATGATCAATATGTCATCCACATATTGGACTAATTAAAACTTCCGTAACTCCCACTAAACTTCATGTATAAACACAATTTCTCGACTTATCGAGAAATGTTTTGTCACATGATCAAAATATTGATTCTAACTCATTGATGTCCTACTTAAGACCCTCTCTTAAGTTTCACATTATCTTAGGATTGCAAGAATCTATAAAACTCATGACATGTATTGAATACATTCCTTCTATTGAAGAAGTGGGTTTTAGATTCACTCGCTATGTATTTCATAACCTCATAATGAAACACAATCCCTAAGAAGATCCAAATAGACTTAAGCATTTCAAGTAGTGCAAAACCCTTTGCAACCAATCTTGCTTTGAAATATCTCTTTATTAGTGCAAAACCCTTTGTCACTAATCAAGCCCTTTATTTCGGATTCTCATGGCTCTAAGCCTTGTATTGAGTTGTGACTTAAACACTCTTATATAAGTCATTTGTTCATTACTTTCTAGAAGTAATTAACTTGAATCAAACAATTTCTTTTGTAAGTTATAAGCTCTTTACTTTCTTAAAAGTAGCATGAATTCATCATTTTTAACAAGTGACGAATTTAACCTCCTAGGTTTAAAAGAAACAACTTCTTACACAAAACGTCTCATGTAGCCAAGAAAGACCAGTTTCTTGCGACAACGTTTTACACAAAACATCTCACGTAGCCAAGAAAGACCAGTTTCTTGCGACATAACATCTTTGTGGCTCTTTGAATAATTTTCTCCCACTCTGTCTTCTAAAATAAACTTGTATTTTAGAAAGACAAACTTTCATGAGCCGCAAACCCGTCGTACTCGTGATAATTGAAAAGGAAAAATGAGCATTTGTTTCTTGTGAGAACTTACAAGCATGGTACCCTTACCATTTCATATCTCATATGTTTTGATTTAGTGGAAAAATAATTTAGACAAAAATGATAAAATCCCCAAAAGGATCAAGTAACTCAAAGTAACTTGATTGAAGTCCAAACCATATCGAATAGCGTTTGAATTCATATCCAATCACACATTATTCCATAACGTGTGCTAAGAGAGATTAATTTGTGATACAATATCACATTTCCTTTGGCTTATATCAAAGTCTTCACTTTGATAATCCCATCACGACTAAATCATGATTACTTGAACTCTTGAACTTCTTCAAAGATTTCTCTATTTACCTTATTAAGTGAACATACTAGTGTCAACTTAAATCGTTGGTAAAAGAAAATGATCAACCTATTTTGGATAAATGATTTACAATCTCGATCTCCTTTTTCAACCAAAAAGGCACGAGATATCTTGCTTTGAATACAAGATACGCATATACCATTAACAATCTAATGGTTTCAAGAGTACTCGATAACTCTTTGCGTTCATCATTCCAAAATTTAAGGTTTAATCTTGGGTTACCAATTTGAATCTTACATCATCTACATGATATATCATTCTAGTTTGGTTTAGAATATAATCACCTTGATAATGGGCTAGCCATACATCAAATTGTGGTGTATAGGGTCACAAAAGTGAAAACCTCTTTTGTATCTTAACAAGTTTATATTCTTATTTAGAGTTTATGTACTTAATAGTCACAATTAAGTACTACTTTAAATCCAAAAACTAGATTGAGTACACAATTACTCTATCTCTCGATATTGTTGATGCTAGTCGTCATATTCTAATCATTCTATGTATCAAGTACAACGATGTAAACCACCACCGGTTTCTAATATTGACGAAGTCGCACTAGCAAAATTTATGTTTAATCAAATAAACATTTAAAGAAGAAGGTCCCATTAGATGTCACACAACTAACTTGTTGATTCTTCAATAATTTGGGGTAGTTTCCTTTCTCGTGTCCAACATTTAAGACAATGGAAACTTTATCGGTTGGGATTGATAGGTTTAGTATCGTCATTCTCAACAACTTTACCTTTAACATTACCTTGTATCAATTCCATTATAATCTTTACTTCTTGAACCTCGTCCTCATCTTAACGGTTTAAGAGAATGCTCCCACTCATTTCAATGAGTCTTTGCTTTGAGAAGCAAAATTGAATTTATGAAGATTACTCTTCATTTGTTCGTTTAGTCTTAAAACTTTCATTGAAGTGGTTGCGTTATTTTGGTCAATTACGAATTCTCGACAAAACTAATTACCAAAACAATTTATCGCTTCAAGGTACTTAATTCATTTAAGTACATGAAAAATAATCCATTGTAAGTAGATGTGTTAGTCAAGAATCAAAACCTGTTTGATAATGAATAACTTTAATCTATACTCTTTACAAGAGATCCTTAGCAATGGTTCATTTGAGGTTTTAGAAGCAAAATTCAAATTTGTCTCTAGTTACGATGTTTTAATGGAGATTTGTATCAAAATCGAAATGATATCGTATATGAATTGTGGTAAAGAAATAGAACAATATAATAACGGAATAGTGAAAACAAAACATTTATCGTTTTATTAATACTTGTAGATAACAAGTTTTATGCATTTTTCTAATGACCTCTACCCAACTAGAATAAATGATTCCAAGACCCAAATTCATATCAACTTAGGCACGGGGTAGCCGATGCAACCTTCATTAATATAACTCGGTGGATTAACCCTTTAATCGATTCTACTTTTAGAACTCTTGGTCGATAAAATTACTCTAATGTTTATCTATAGCCCAAAACACATCAACAAGGGCACGGGGTAGCCGATGCAACCCTTATCAATTACTTTTGTTGAGTTCAATCCAAATTTCGAATAAATGTGTCCATTATCCAAATCCACATCAACTTGGGCACGGGGTAGCCGATACATCCCTTATCAACATGAATTCGGTGGATTAACATTCATCACCCACTTCCCCTACGTAACAAGGTTTGTACCCCGGTGTGGCCGAGTGCACTCCCTCACGAAATAGGTTTTCATGGTTTCTACTATTTGGTAAGGCTATGTCTCAATTGATTGTTTTAGCGAGAGGTCATGTCAATTTATTATCTATCACGTTTTAAGTGAACTAAAGCGGTGAACTACGATAATTCTAATTGACACGGTCGATAAACTCGATAAAATGACAATGCATGTTTAGTTATGGCGATTTAGCAATGCATGTGACATAAAATAAAATGCAAGCATAAAATAAATAAATCCTAGTATGGCCTTTCCTAAAATAGAAAAACTCTTTAACTATTACAAATTCGGAAACCAACTCCATTGGTCCCTTGAACTTCGGTTGTGACACGCATCTCGAGGTAACACCGTCTTTATGTATCGCCATTCTTGAAGAAATCCGTCTTTGGGAACTCCGGAATGAATAAAATTACATAATAAATTACATAATTTCCTATTATACATTTGTAACTAAAATAAAATAAATCTATTAAATTACAAAACGGTGATACGAGATCACAATAAAAATTACAACCGAATCGATATTCCCATACATTTCGGAAATACCAATTAAAATCTAAGGCCATACTAAGTAAAATTACATAATTCAAAATTACATAAATTAAAATTATGACAATCATAAAGAAAAATGCAGCATTATAATATGTATGAACATGCTCAATTTTATGCTAAATCGCCTTTTAATTAGCCAATATCGTATATTACTCGGTTTTTACGGATTTGCGTGATTTCAACATTTTATAATCACAAAAATACATAAACTCATATTTATGCATAAGTTAATTACCCTAACCTCTTAGGACTCAAAATATAGTATTCACTAATAATTTGACCATAATTAACCTATATTTACAAAATTGTTCATAAATGGACCAAAAATTACAAAAATAAGCTATTAAACTTCAAATAAATCAAAAAATTTCAAATAAATTCAAAATTTGAAATTTAAACTCATGAACATTCTGGAAAAATTCCATGACACTCATAATGTTCAAAATCTTAGGTTAAAAATTTCGAAAATTTTTCGGGAAAAACAATGTTGCGGTTTATCGATTTATAATAAAATAATCATAAAAACATGGAAAAATTATTTTCATTAACTTTTCAATTTTAGATCTGAAAAAGATAATAAAATGCAACATTAGACGTTTTTCCTAAGTCATAGATTATGTTTTATTAATTTTCACTAATAATGTCACTATTTATGCTATTTTTCTTCAAAAATCCATAAATCATGCAAAAAGACTTCTTTATAGCCAATTATTTTACACACATCTTGTAAAATTGCATGTGACAACATATTAATTTTCTATGACCAGATTCGAAATTTAACTCATATTAACCTATTTTTCACCTAAATCCGAATTTAATAATGAAAAATTCATTTTTTGAGCATAACAAGTCCAAAAATTATGAAAATTTACAGGTTATCTCAAAATAATATATGTAACAACATATCCAAAAACCAACTTAAAATTCGAAGTATAGCTAATTTTCGACCAAAAATGACATTTTTACTCATAAAATCACATTTAAATGTCATTATAGAGAAATATGAACAATAAAAATCCGTAAAATTAACCAAAATATCCTAAAACATTTTAGGACCAGAAATATTAACATGCATGTAATAATTTCGTGATATATCATAATAACACAAATTTTACAAGTTTTATTTGTTATTCTTATAACTCGGAAAAACTTTTAACCAATTTGCATGCAAACAACCGTGGCTCTTGATACCGATTGAAGGAAATGTAGATCTATATACATAATAACATATTCATATATGTCTAATTAATTTGTCATAAAATTAAAACGGATTTTATGCATGCAAACATTAATAAAAGAGAAGAGAAATAATGTCCTTACATTGTAGTATTTCGGTTTATAGGGCACAAAAGAGATCACCTTTCTCTCTTGTTCTTGAGCTTATCCTTATGGAAGAACAAAGATCTAAGTATAAGATCTCTCCCTATGTATTATACCCAAGGCTCCTCTTAATTTAATTAATATTACAAAACTAGTATAATATTAATTATAGTAGAAAATTGAACCAAAAATATTTATAAACACTTAAGTATTTTCGGTTTTGATGAGAGATAAAGAGAGGATTTTATTTCTCTAGAACTTATATTTTTGGATGAGTTGAATGAATATCACTAATACATTTTAGTGTAATAATAGGTAAAATTATAAGAAAAACCAATGATGGTTTTCACATAAAAAACCGGGTGGAATGGGGGGCTTTTAGGGGAGCCAATGCATGAACACTTTTGTCTTCACAAGAATATTAGGGTTGCATGGCTAGGAATGTAGGTAATCATTGTGTTCTTATAATAATTAAACAAACACAATACTAGCTTCCACTACCCCTTTATTTCGGCATTCATGGATTAACAAGTGATCCATTTTATATTTGTCAATTGTCAATATGTCACATGTCATATGTGACATAAATTTGTTATGTAATTTTTAACATATTAAAAATCAACGTATTAATAAAAATACGTCACATACAAAAATCGACTTAGTAATTTCATAATTACTTGTGCCAAAATATTTTACCATTTATAAATCACAACAGATTGTATTTATAACAATTCATTCAAATTTAATTGTTACATTAAACAATTTATTTCATCCGAGTAATTATACAATTTAATTACTCAGACCGTATCTCATTTAATCACATTTCAATTTGATACGTAAATTTTACTTCCAAAATCGTCCGTCAATTTTCAAGTAATTTAATTAACTCGCAACGTTATACGATTAATTAAATAATCAATTAAGAGTATTGCCCTTTAGGTATGACCTAGGGGGTCAACTGATCACCACCGTCACACGACAGTAATGTCAAACTCTAGTCAGCCAATCATTACCGATATATGTTGACCAGTTGACAGTAACAATATTACTTCCCAATTGTATTCTTTAAAATGAGATTTAATAATGATATTTAAATCATATGATCGCACTATTGTTGAGGACACATTTCCCAACACATGTATCCAAGGAATTTGCCTGCAGAGACTCCAAAGTGGCATTTTGCAGGGTTGAGCTTCATGTTGTATTTCTCCAATATTTCGAATGCTATTTCCATATGCTTCACATGATCCTCTGCATTTTTGGATTTTACCACCATGTCGTCTATGTATACTTCCATGATATCACCTATTTGGTCTTTAAACATCATGTTGACCAGGCGCTGGTACGTTGCCCCTGCATTCTTCAGGCCGAAAGGCATGGCAGTGTAGCAGTATATGCCTCGGTCTATAATGAATGAAGTACTCTCCTGGTCAGCAGGGTACATCTTTATTTGATTGAATCCACTGGAAGCATCCATGAATGTCAGCATCTCATGGCATGTTGTGGCGTCTACCATGGCATCAATATGTGGTAAAGAAAATGGATCTTTGGGACAGGCTTTGTTCAGGTCAGTGTAGTCTACACAGACTCTCCACTTTCCATTCTTTTTCTATACAACAACCTCGTTAGCCAGCCACTCAGGGTACATTACTTCCCTGATCATTCCCATATCCAAGAGTTTTTCCACTTCCTCGTTGATTATGGCATTTCTTTCAGCCGCAAATTTTCGTCTTTTCTGTTGTATAGGCTTAAAATATGGGTTAACATTGAGTTTATGTGTAATTATATCAGCACTAATTCCAGTCATATCAAAATGTGACCAAGCAAACCAAGATGATTTATTTTTAAGAAACTTTACCAGTTCGGGCCTGACACTATCTGGGGCGTAAGATCCTACTAAAACATACCTGTTAGGGGTACTCAGGGTCTAGAATTACCTGATCTGTTTCCATTCTGGGAGGTGCTACATAAGTGCTCCTGACAGGGTACTGTAATTGCTATGCAAGGGACTTAACTGCCTTAGAAGGTTTCAAGGCTGTTGTGTAACATTCCTGGGCTGTTTTGTGATCCCCTTTGACCGTGGCTATGCCCCAGTCCGTTGGTATCTTGATACACTGGTGATAGGTTGATGGCACGGCTTTGACATTATGAATCCAGGGTCTGCCCAAGATTGCGTTGTAAGACGACAGGAAATCAAGGACTCTAAATTTCTCATAGGATGAGACTCCTTCAACGTAGGTTGGGAGCTGTATTTCTCCTAGTGTGCTTCTGGTTTCTCCACTGAACCCTACCAAAACGCTGGACTTTTTGGTGATTTGGTCCTCGTTGATTTTCATGGCTTTCAGCATGTCAAGCATGACAAGTTTACTGAGCTACCTCCATCTACCAGAATCCTTCTTACTATGGCGGTTCCAATCTGCATTGAAATTACCAGGCCATCATGATGAACATCAGGGATGCCTACCAGGTCACAATCATTGAAAGTGATGGTTGGGATATAATCTGGTTTGCAGGGTGATACGGTTCTTGGCGTCCTGGCTATCTTTTTTGCTGCTGAACTGGTCAGGCCGCAGATTTCTTATCCACCAGATATGAATTTTACTTCATATATTGGAGGTGGTGGAGGGAGGCTGGGATCTTGCTTATGCTCCTGGTTCTCTTTGCCATGATCCGTATTCCTGCCTTCCGTCTTGATCAGGTCTTTTAAGTATCCATATTTCAGCAGATAAGCCACTTCTTTCCTCAGGGTGAAACAGTCATCGGTCGTGTGTCCAATGTCCATGTGGAATTCGCACCATTTGGAATTGTCCCTTCTAGGGTTGGGATTTTCCGTCTTCCTGGGCCATCTGACTACTGATCCCATGTTGTCAAGCCTTTGGATTAATCCTGCAATATCAACATTGACATTATGCTCAGAAATAGGTGGAAAAATTTTAGCCTTACCTTGATACTAATGTGCCAGGTTAACTTCTGAATGGTCTGTCCTGGAATATGGAGTAGGTCTGTAGTTGTTTCCTTTGTTGCTCTTCCTATTGCTTTTTTCATAATCCTTTGGTCCACTGGGTGATCCAAGTTTGTAGCTCTTGTCCTCTTCTAGCCTGATAAATGCAAGAGTCTTGGCCTGGACATCTTCAAAGGTATGGCAGGGATACTTAGTAAGCTCGTTGTATAAGTCACTATGTGGTAGGAATCCCTGCCTAAATGCCTCCAATGTTGTTCCAATGTCACACCTGGTAATAGATACTTTTTCTTTGTTGAATCTTGCAAGGAATGTCCTGAGAGGTTCATCAGGCTTCTGTGTAATCCGGTAAAGATCACTGGATCGTTTCTCCAACTCCCTGCTACTCGCAAACTGTTGATTGAAGTTGTTGATCAGGTTGGCGAAGGAATGGATGCCCCCAGTTGGCAGGTTGATGTACCATTGTAGAGCAGGGCCGGTCAGGGTTGTTCCAAATCCCTTACACATGCAAACTTATCTGAATTCGCTAGGAATAGATGCAGCCAGCATTTTTTGCTTGTAGAGGGCCACATGGTTTTGTGGATCTGTGGTTCCATCATAGATTTTCATGGATGGGACCACAAACTTCTTGGATAAATCTATTTTTGTTATTTCGTCTATGAAAGGCGAATCAGCATAGCTGTCAGGGGCAACTTCTTCCAGGCTGGCAGGTACTCCAGGTATCTTGTCGAATTTTTCATTGAGTTTCTTGATCTCCTGAACTACTGCCATCATGATGGCTGCTGCAGATTCATCGGGTTTTTCATTGTCATTATTTGGCTCACCATCACCATCAATATTGATAAATTTAGAACCACTTAGGCTCCCAAAACTGGAGAAATCGATGTTTTTGATAATTGATGCAAATGGGTTCCTGGCTGGAATCTGGAGCCTGCTCCTTGGGTTTTTTCCAATTTTTGTTTCAGAGCCGACTCAGATTCTCTTAATTGCAGGATTTCTGCCTCAGTTTGGGCCACTTTTTCTTTCAAGCTTTCCAACTCAGCGATTTGTTGAAGGGCTGCGTTCAATTGTTCTTCAACGGTAGGCTGGGCCATTTTTGTAGGATTTTTGGATTTTTGTAAGATGAGAAAAAAGGATTTAAAGAGCTAGATGCCCCACGGTGGGCGCCAATTATTTTGTGTGGATTTTGCGCAGGGCAAAATCAGGTCAGGGTAGATTTAGGCAGAGTTAACTAACTCTAACTAATCTCTAGATCAGGTCGTCAAGGTAGAATATAAAGATATGAATACGATGAAAATAACAATAACAAGACAAAAAAATTTGTAAGTGGAAAACCCTTATATGGGAAAAAATCATGGGCACCAAGCCAAGAGAGGATTTCACTATTGTATAATATATTTAGCACAATGGGACGTAATCATATTAGATTTGTATGAGAATACTGTATGCTATTTCTTGTCTTGTGTTGTTGTCTTCCAAATGATTTCCCAAACAATATTTATATAGTTATCAGTTGAACGGCCGCTTGATCCTGGTATTAATGTGGAATATTTTCCTTAATTACCCGCAATAATTCTCAATATTACGTCCTTAATTGCTGCTTTAAATGCGAGATCTTCCCATTTAATGCTGTGTGCGTATTCCTCTCGTAATGTGATTTCTTGGTCTAATATCGTCCTGATATTTTGACCGTTGCCCTCTCCATGGCCTGGCGCCTGTCTTCATGTGTCCTGATAGCCTGACGTCCTGACATCCTGATAGTCAGGCTAAGGTGAGACATTGATCAGGGATATCTGCGAATTTTCAGGCCTAACACTCTCCATTTTCCATTCTTCTTAGGCACCGCCATTACGTTGGGTAACCACTCTGGATATTTTACTTCTCTTATCTTCCTTGCTACCAGAAGGCTGTCTACCTCCTGATTAATCACCTTATTCCTCTCAGCTCTAAACTTTCTTCGCCTCTGCTGGATGGGTTTACATTTTGGGTCCACAGTGAGTTTATGTGTTATGATGGATGGGTCTATTCTTATCATGTCGCCATGTAACCACTCAAAGCAATCCATGTTAGCCTGCAAAAATTCGATTAGTTGCTGCCTCAAGTTTCCTGTGCATCCAGCTCCAATTAGCACGGTCCTTTCTGGGTGCAGCTTGTCCAGGTTGATCTGATCTAGTTCCTCAGCTGGGGGCTCAATGTATTCATCCTGGAAAGTCTGCTTCTATAGTTGTTATGTTGCATGGCTGGCGGTGCACTTCAGTGCTTTCTAGTAGCAGCCTCTAGCTTCCTCCTGATCTCCTTGTATTGTTTCTACCCCCCATGGAGTGGGGAATTTCATGCATTGATGGTATGTTGAGGGGACTGCCTTCATCTGATGCAGCCACGGTCTTCCCAGGAGGACGTTGTAGGTTAAGGGTCCGTCCATAACTAGATATCTGATCTGTTTGTTGACCCCTCCTACATAACTTGGGATGACTATCTCGCCTAGTGAGTTGGCTGTTTCCCCACTGAATCCTACCAACGGGATGGTTTTCCTCTGCAAATCTTTCTCACTAAACCCCGTGTTTTCTATGGTCTTCAGCATGATCAGGTTGACTGAGCTGCCTGTATCTACCAGGACCTTTCTGACTGTAAAGTTAGCCATTGACAGGGTGATAATGAGTGCATCATGATGTTCCTGTTCGTCACATATATCTACTTCATCAAAGGCAAAAACAGGTAGATCATTGTGAGAAATTCTGCAGGAATTTGCTGGCCTATCTCCCTTGGTCTCGGTGGCGTGCCTTTTAGCTACTGAGTATGTCAACCCACTTAGATCTGAGCCGCCTGTTATCACGTTTATTGTCTTGGTGCATGTGGGTGGAGTTGTAGGCTTCACGGAGCCTACCTTATCCTGCTACTTGCCCCCACGTGGTAATAGGTGGCTCAGTTCTCCTTGCTCATACGGACGCTTGACCTCCCTTCGCAGCGTGTAGTAGTCTTTAGTGTTATGCCCAATGTCACGATGGAACTCACACTTCTTCTTGCTATGTTTTCGCCATGCCTGTCCTTCTACTGGTGGCTTGTACCACCTTACCCTATATTTCAAAACAAATGAAATAAACCCCCTGTTTCATCGCGTTTTTTACGCAGAAAAGACACCTCCAGGAACAGACGCAGCAGGTGCTGCGCCTCTTCCAAGAGACGCAGCTCTTGCTGGGGCTCTTCCTTAGCTTCCCTTCATACGAATTTTCAAAAATTCGTTATGAGTTCGTTATTTGTGGGCCCATCTTTGGTGCGCCTCTTCCCCGATGCCAGTTATCTTTTTGGTCCGTTTGACAATTATTCTTCGCTCAGACCCTCATTTCTAAGCCAACTGCAGACTGTTATACATTATTTATTGCTTCCAAGACCTTGCTTGTCACAACGAGCAAGAATTCCCCGATAGGTGTTTCGACACGCCTTCATTATATTCCCCCAGCGAGAGTAAGCGGATAGACAATCCCTCTCGAGACATGGAGGTAAATTCCTGATAAGGTTTTCCCCAACGAGAGTTCGCGACATACTATCGTCCTTCTCGAGTTTTTCTGAAGTTTGTTTGAAGGCGACCCAAGCAGATTTCTCCCAGCAGTTCCCGCATGTGTCCTGCTACTCACAATATTTCCTGTTTCCCCACGGAGTGCGATAAAGGTGTTGTTCTCCAGAGGTTCCCACACCGGCAGGGTTCTTACACTCAAGCCTTAGTTACCCCTCAGTTTGAAATTATATTTTGGGCCTCCTTCCCATTGATGCTTTCCTTTAGGGTCCCACACCCTAGCACAATCCTTACTTATCTTTTAGGTCTTATCCTTTAGCTCCTACGCTTACCCTTAGCTCCTACGCTTACCATTAGCTCCTATGCACCTCCGGAAACGTCTCTCAAGAAGTCTCAGGTATGATTTCTTCTTATAGCTGGCGAGCCTCCTTACATAGTATAATGGACTTTAAACGACCCTCCCCGATAGTCGACAGACTCTAAAATGTTCCCGACGACAGGTCATTGGTTCAGACCCCTTGAACCGCCTCGCGTCGCCATAGTCGTCAGGTTGTAATCTTCGATTGACCTGATGGCTATACTTTGACTTTCGCCTTGTCCAAGCCTCAGTCAAAGTGGGGACTCTGTAGGTACCTCATTTGTGCACCTCCCGCAAACCACCCGGTGATGATTGGGCCGCATGTTTAGTACGCGGAACGATTTGTGACAGTTCATAAGTTTATCGTCAAGTGATTGCTCAAACACTGATGTCTACCTCTTTGTTGTCATCTACGCGCCGATACGGTCGTTTTGACAGTAATTAGAGTACATTTGGAGTCCGGGCCTAAAACCGTCTTCATTTTCTGATAACCGCTAAATGCCGAGTCAAAATGTTCTGGAATGTTCCGGATATTTCTATTTCATATTTATAAATCTTTCACAATCTTTTAATCTTTGGTAAAGTATTTCCCGTAATATTCATACAAAATATTAAGGAAAATAAGACTATCCCGTCATTCCATAGACCAAACACGGAAATCTTTCTTTCGCAAGAGGAAACCACCTGGGAACAGACGCAGCAGGTGCTGCGCCTCTTCCAAGAGACGCAGTGACTGCTGCGCCTCTTCCCAGGTCCTTTTCTGCGTATTTTTTCGTATCTTTTCATATCTTTTCGAGATTCACTTCCAAAGTTTCTCCAAAAACCCTATTCCTTCACGTGATTAGTATAAATAGGAGCCTTCGCTCCTCATATTTCTCACGCGAGTGTCCGCCCTTCTCTTCTCCCTTTGCATTCTAGACCACGTTCTTACTTTTTTGGCATCTACGTGCTTGAACATTCGACCACGTAAGCTCGGATCCTTCTGAGTACCAGCCTCGTTTGCATGACCGACCAGTTTGACCAACTCCACATCAATCAACTTAACTAATCTTAATCGTTTTCCTCTTACGAGGGCACTTTCGTTACATTCGAGTCGAGCATCACTAAACATAAACTTAGTTCATCTTGTTTCGTCAAACATGTAAGTCTGAGGGTGTAAATCTTTCTTTATTTATTGTTATTTACTTTTTGTATCATTAATGTAAGGTTTATGTCGAAAATACTTCTTAAAACCGATTTATTAAACCATGCTTTAAAACCTTTTTTACGGATTACCAGAAGATGACCGTCGAGAAAGGACGCAGCAACTGATACGCCTCTTCGAAGGGACGCAGCACCTGCTGCGCCTCTTCATGAGGCTGCCGCAGTTCCTGCTTCCTTTCTTCTTCCTTCGTCCTCTGTAAATTCGTTGTTTTGTTATTTGTTTTCGTTTGTTCTTCAAATTCTTGATATAAGAGCATAATAATTTCACATGAATATTATTTATCATCATTAATACGTATAATTCATCATTAATTCCCGACTTAAATCCCAAGTAATCCAATATTTGCGGGTTTTCGTCATTAAAATCAATCTGGGTTGTAGAGATTCAATTCTTTCATATTGAGTTTCTGGAATTCGACCTTTGATATATTTCCATCTGTCTATTCGTCATTAATTTGTCATATTTAACTTATTTAGTTCACCTATGTCACTAATCAATCTTTCGTTCATGTAATTAATTCGTTTACGTTCGTCTCATCCATGTTTTATTGCTTTTATGACTCATTTGCATGTAATTAATCTGTTAAATCACTTCCATCCGAGTCGAATATCATAATTAATCCTTAAATTCACCAATTAACATTAACGATTTGCGATTCGCTTCACGGCCCGAACTCACCCTTGAATGACGCAAAGAATCGCCGCGCTCTTCTTCAGGGCGCGGCTCTCTGCTTGCTGCTGTTCCAGGTTGATTTCTGTCTCTGAACTTTCGTTCTGCCTTGACCTAGTTTAATTAGTTACGTATTTAATTAACTATTAATCGTATTATCGCCTAATTCCTGTTCGCTTATTTGTTTATTTTGTTCTTTCTCAAATTATCCGTTTTGGAAGTATTTTCGACATAAATCAATTGAATCCATTGTAATTATTGTAATTTTTTTCATTATTGTATTTTATTGTATTTCTTTTGTTGTATCATTTGTATGCCATCACATATAATTGAGCTTAAATCCCTACTTTGACATTTATTGTGTGCTAATTAATTGTTCACCGACTTAGTCTAATTCTTCACATGTTAGGATTAAAACTTGGATGTTGCATTGCATGCATATAATCGACAATATATCAAGTATAGACGATTTTCCCTAATCATTAGTAGAGGCCGCTATCGAGGCGGGCGGGATTAGGTGTTCGATCAAAAGAGCTTCCTAATACGTACCCTCACCCCTTACTCCAGATCTCTGTGAACATCTGTGTTCATTGGCATCCACGAGAGTCATTCTAGACATAGAATGCTAAGGGTAACGAGTTCTTAGTGTTCATGTCACTACTTTGTGTCTTGACATGACACGAGGTATTCCAATGGTTTCCAATTTTCCACAATAAATTGGTGGCGACTCCACAAATGCAAACGCTTGTTTCCCAAGCACCCCCCGTGGCCCCATGTCCACAATTTTTACTCATCTCAGTACATTTTACCACTTATTTTCCATTTACATACCCCTGCCTAAAAAACCAACACCTTAATTCTCTTATTAGCTAACCATAAAATCTCTCAAATTAAACTGATTTATTCAACTATTGATGATAATTTGAGTGCATAACATACTTTTAACTTGTTAATTACATAATTGTGAATCAAATTAATCTCTTTCTTACATTCTTTTGGACTTTTTTCTTCATTTAGGGTTTGTGATGATTAGAAACTATTGTTCATTGCTTGTCCGGTGGTGATAAGATGACATCGTGGGTGCAGGAACGGAATGGGGAAGGGCAGTGAGGAGAGGACGACGTTGCTTTTCCCGGCGACGAGGGCGGAGGTGTCGGTAACGCCGACGAGGATAATTCAGGTGTGGTGTGGGTCTATTTTGGTCGATTTGGTGGGACAACTGTTTTCGGCATTAGTGGTCGCTAGTAGTGGGAAGGGTGGTTGCCGGCGGTGGGGGTGAGTGGTAAATTGTGGTGGTGAAGGGTTGTGAACGGTGGGTGTACGGGTGTGTTCTTTTTTGGGGATTTTTTTCTTTTTCTTTATCAATGTAGTACACTAAGCTTGTGAAATAGGAAGGGTAGAATTGTCAAAAGCGTACTACATTGAGTAAAATGCGTACTGCGTAAATCAACACCCTATTTTTTTCCCTCCAACTCCACATAGAGTATCTCTTAACCCTATTTTTTCCCCATACCCATATTCCTGGCCTTCTCTTTGGTCTTTGTTATTCCAACTCCGTCATTTTTTTATTAAAAAATAAATCGAGTCATTTTATATCTCTTATAATCCTATCTTAACTATATAGTTATCAATTATTCCAACTTTTCCCCATACAATTTCAACATTTTATGCCTTAGTATTTTTTTTTTCATTTGGCAGAATTATTTGGGTATAAAGTACAAACGTGTATTGCTCTTTGTCAACAGTAGATTGAACATGCAAGTGTGCATTTCAAGTATGATGTCTTGCAAAGCTAACGATTATAATTTGAGATTGGATAAAGATTTTATAAGACGGTATTGCATAAGTATATTGTAAAACAAATTTGTTAATAATTACTTGCAAATGTGTTTCACATAATATTTATGTAGAAATAAAATCACACAATGACCACTGTAGATGTTCATTTTTTTTTCTAATATTGTAAAGTGGCACAATAATCACTTTAATCTTATTTTAATTTTTTTCCTGGAGTCAAATTATTTCTTTATTCTTTTGAGAAAATAAAAATATTGTCTAAATACATATAAATTTTTTTTTTTGGAATCAAATTATGCTTATGGGACATAAAAAAATTATGCAACAATCATTTTTATAGCACAGTCAATTTTTGTTTATGTACCATCAAATTTATGCTTATGTACCATTCAATTTCATAATTTCATTGTCACAAATTTGCACAGAGAGAATAAAACTTTAAAACAAGGGAATAACTTCATATTTTTCAAACTCAACCTATTTGTAATTTCAATTAAAAAATATTACCACAAGATATACATCCAATACATTGAAGTCAATTACTTAAGAATTATTTGAGGCGTTGAGGAAACGAATTGTTCAATTATTTGACAATAATTTTTTTTTTTAAAATTTAGTTTATCAAAATTTGTGTTTTATAAAATAGTTATCTCCTCTGAAGTTAACCTGTTAATCAGGTAAAAGCGAAGAAAAAATTGACGAGCAATCCACCAAGTTTATGCTTATCTACCCGTCTAATTAGTGGAAACAAAATACATAAAACTTTTAATATTTTTAGTGAGTAATCATGAGTAGCTGTAGCCTGTATATGACTATTTGACTTAGATCTAAATTGTACCATTTATTTTACTATTTTCTCGATTTTTAATATTGCAAAAATGAACATTTCAAGACTTATATATACGATACGTAGAATTGGCTCACATTTAATATCACCAATATGCTATAACACAAATTAAAGTTAATTTTTTTAGTACAAAATTCTCATTTAATAATATTGATTGTTTATTATAGTTATACTTTTAAACTAATATAATATAATGGTATTAATATAAATTTCTACAAAGTAATTATATATATTATTTATATATGCTCGTGCAACTTTGCACGGGTCATAAACTAGTATAAGTCAATATTAGTCAAACCAACTTGTAACTAACTTTGCAACTAATTAAAGTCGGTTAGTTAGTTAGGGTTGTTAGAAGCGGGAGCTATATAAATAAAGCATCCTCATGTAATTTCATCTTTCACAATATAGAAAATCAATATAATTCAATTCTTTTATCTCTTTAAATTTCTCTATAAGTTCTTCCTTATTATCAATACAATAACAACCATCTTCTTCAAAACATCTTTATCAATGGTGATTTGATGGTTTATAGATGAGAACGAGGAATTTGTGTTATATATTTGGATTTTGGTTGTTTGAGTTATTTTCGATATCCATATGTTTTATAGTTGATATTATAAAGTCAGTTTAAGTTGATAGAATTCAAGCCGGATTTATATGATTGGAGTTTTGAACATACTTGAGTGTCACAGAGTCTATGTGTAGATACGAGTCGAGTTGGATGCAAGTTAAGTTATTATGACTTATGAGACTCAATTTCACAAGCTTATTCGGTGAGAGCTGCTTTTGTGTAACACTGTAATGATGTCTTTAATAGAGGTTTTACTCCACGCGCAAAAAAATAATTTAATTTCATCTTTCTTAAAGGGATTTTTTTTATTAGTTATCCCCATTTGATTATATTATAAATAAATATAAATATAGATCGGGTACTATACCTGAGAAAATTGATCGGCTCGACCAGAATGACCCAACTCGACATGTCACTCAAATTAAGGATTCGAAAATAACTAATAGCCCAAACTAACCCAAACCAATATGACTCGGCCGAATATTTATTGTTGCAACTTGCAAGTTGACAATTATCACTGAATTTTTTGAAAATAATAGAGCCGAAAATGACTTAAACGACCCCATCTGACTCGATTCTTGTAAACCTGAATATGACCGACCAAAACCCTGGCCGATTCACCCGTTTTTTCCGAGTCTATCGGGAACTCATATGATATGTACATGTTCATAAAGTATAAATAATACCCATCACTTAGAAGATCAATGGTTCTAGTTTAACCAGATGTCTTATATTCGAGACCTGGGAATACAGCAATGTTAAAACTCATACGGACGAGCTTTATGCCCTAATGATCCTACCCGGATAAAAACAGATAATCTACACCAAAAAATAAAGTATAAATAACAATATATTTCTAATTAACCATTTTAGGCTTTGATTTTAGACGACCGCATATAAAATCATACTCCGTACATTCATACCCAACCTCTCTCTATTCTATTCAATCAAAATACGTATTTTGTCCCTCAAATATCCATTACATAGTAAAAAAAAAACTTGCAGAAATCATACAATTTTTCTGGTTATCTAATTCCAAGGTATTTCTAATTTTTTTTCACATATAGATACTGTACATGTTTTTGATTATTCGAGCTATAGATCAAAGATCATTGTCTTATTCATTGTTGTTTTCATATAATTTGATTAAATTTGTTCAATCTTGATGCTTAGTTCAATGTGTTACAAACTGGGTTTCGTCAAAATCGAAAACTTTGATGAATTGAAGGATGCCCTTTTGTTGCTTTATTAGATAGTATTGAAAAGTTGGAAACTTTCATTCTAGTTGTTGAATTATCATGATGATTATAATTAGCTTGGCCAAACTTCAGCAATTGTAACATTGTTCTTGGCGAAAATCGGGTTTGGATGTATAAATTGGTATTGATTCACTCCTAGTATTCTTTTTGGTGGCTAATCAAGTTTGTAATTTGCATTTTTGTATGTGATTTGTTGTATTTGTAGCTCACGGCGTGCCTGTGAATGTATTAGCATTGCTATACATATTTAGAAGATCAAATTGATGTTCTCTTTTGTTGAGGGAAACTATTTCTGAGTTGATCTTTGTGAGGCAGATGAGTTAGTAGCGTAAATGTCACCGCAACCCAATTTTGTGAAGAAGTAGTATTAGGTGCATATGTTAGTTGGGATTTATCAAACTTGAAATATACCCATTCAATTTTGCGAGGGGTATTTTAATCAAAGGTAAACAAATGATTGTGACGGAAGGAGTATCTTATTTGTAACATGGTATAGAATACAAATTTTAGGGTAATTTTTAAATGCTAGAAGCCATTTTCTGTTTCTAATGAGGGGTCGTGTTGTGGCTGTGTTGCAATATGCAGAAGAATGGAAGAACAGTTCATTCTAAGAGTTCCACCTTCTGTTGCTGAAAGAATTGAGCGTCTTTTGAATGAAGATCCTTCTTCCTCTGAAGATAATTCATTGGATTTGTCCTTCTCTGGTTCTTCCTCGCCCTTGTTAATGATTCCCTGTTTACTTTAACCCAATTCTTTTATTTAATTCTTCTTCATCATGGTTCTGTCATGTTATGTTAATTGTCTGCACTCGCCTTTTTCTTGATGTTGAGGAATTTTATGTGGCTGTTGGTTCCCTAAGGGATAAGGCAGGCTTAAACATTGTTTGATAGCTAGGTAATCAGGTGATATAGAAAAATGTAATGTTTTCAGGATACTGTAATTGTACTAGCTCTAGCCTGATACCATCATTGTCCATGGAGGCGCAAGTTTTAGTGCCTTTTGGTCTTTTGCAACTAAGAAAGAGGCATCTTAATGATGGCTTGATGGGTTTGAGTTAAAACACCTTAAGAGATATCTTGGTCATATGCAATTATGTGAACAAGAAATCTCATACTCCCTCCATTCTGGTCCACTTTTGTCCTTTGGTTTTGGCACAAAGACCAAGGAAAGAGAAGGGAGTCAGTTATTAGATGATAAGTGGATCAAATTGAGTGTGAATAATCAAATTGCTCATCATATGCATTTCTAAAATAGAAAGGACAACAATTGACTGAGACACCAAAAAATGGAGTAGGACAACATATGACCGGGATGGAGGGAGTATAGATTAAAAACTTATATATGATCCATCATTGTGTATGCAGCCAGTATCATTGCATTCTCTGTTTGAGAGAGATCTTGGGGTCAGTTAGTGCTACCACTTTAATATGTGGTCACTGTAACCTTTAAAACTTAAATAACTTGGTTGGGTTTGTCACTTTGTCCTTCTCTGGTTCTTCTAAAGATAATTCGTTGGACTTGTCCTTCTCTGGTTCTTTCTTGCCCTTATTAATAGTTCCTTGCCACTTCAACTTTTTTAATAATTTTTATTTCAATCCATCTTCGTTATGGTTATCTCATGTGAAATTATTTGTTTGCACTAATGACCTTCTTAATGCTGTTGGATTTTATGTGGGTATTGCGTTTCTAAGGTGGGGTTGATCATTGTTTGTTAGGCAGATTATGTGGTTGATTAGGTAGAACATATTGTTTTCGGGATTTTTATAATAGCTCTAGCCTGATAAAATCAATGTCCATGGAGGTGGAATTTTTAATGCCATTTAGTTTCATGCAATTAAGAAAGTGATGAGTTACATAACACTTTAAGTGATATCTTGGTCTTCTGAAACTATGAGAGCAAGAAATCTCATAATGGTTGTCATTATTGATTTTGAGTTTGCAGTGATGGAGATTAGTTTGTTAAATTTTTTCCCCCCAAGAATATTCTGCACCGTCATAATTTTGTTTTTGCTACTTCGATATCTGGCCCTTAATTGTGGTTCTTTTATTAGATAAGTTTAGTGTTTTTATGTGTGTGGTAGACGAGAAAGGAGACAAGGGGCATATATATGAAGAGATTCAGATTGAAAACATAGATCCATCGTTATGTATGTGTACACCCTGTATCATGGCATTAATTTTCAGTTTGAGACTTGATTTTGGAATCAATTGTTGCTGTCCTGAGTTACAAAAATGCAGCTGATATTGCTTTGAAATGTGGTCGTTGTAACCTTTAAAACCGTGATAAATTGGTCGGGCAACCTGTGTCATGGTCAACATTAAAGCCATGGTCCAGAAACTCAAACTCAAGCACAAATATAAATCTTCCATGTTTTATTCGCTAGCTTCAAGCCTTCCTTTGATGTACCCACCTATGTGCAAAAATTGTACATGTCTTGATTCTTATATTTTATCTTCTTTTGAGGTGAACATTTTAATTTGGTGTTTTATGTTTTGTAATTTGTATGCGTTTCGATGTAAACCTATGTGGTTTACTGGTCGCTCTGTTGAATCGACTTATCAGTGTTATCACTGGTGTTATTTACTCTTATACCATGCAGAGGATGGGAGGAGCGGTACATTTGTGATTGGAAATGACAGTTTTCCTGCTTCCCTTTTCGATCTTCCTACCATTACCGAGTCCTATAAAAGTTATGATGATAGTGTGCTCATCAAAACTGCAGATATTGGTCAAGTAAAGCTGATTTCTGTACACAGCTTATTATTTTGCTTAGTGATAAGCATTTTTGAGTAGCCATTTTCATGACTTTTGCTGCTGACATCAGATGATTTTAGTCCGGGAAGGAGGTGGCAGTAAACCTGATATGGTGGAATATAAACATGGGTTGACCCCTCCTATGAGGGATGCTCGTCGTCGTAGATTTAGAAGGGAACCAGATCTTAATGTAAGCTGCGTAACTATTATTATAGGCACATATTTGTTCTATTAATTTTTCATAGCATCTCTTACATTTCCTTCATTGCTCGACTGGATTGGATCTCAAATGCCGTTACTGTTTTGCAGCCGGAACTGGTGCAAGGTGTGGAAAACGCTCTTTTGAGCATCATGAATAGTCGAGATATCCTTTTTCACTTATTTATTCTATTGTTTGCTTAGTACTTAGGTTTCCTCCCTCTGAGCCAAATTAAAATCTTTGCAACATCGGAAAGATTTAGAAGAAAAATAAACATACCTCCTTTCCCTCTCATCCGCCAAACTTGGCTAGAAGCACTCGATACAAGTTCATGTCCAAGTGTTTGACTCGTCTCTTATATGAAAAAATCTCATTTTTTTTGGTCACGATGAAGTGTCCCAAGTGTCCTAAACATATTCAAGTGTCGAGTTAAGAGTCGTAGTAACATAACCATCCACCATTCCAACCTCTCTCTCTTTTTCCGTCCTTTGGCTGTATCCAAAGTCCAAACACAAGGTTTATCTTTAAACTCAGTATAACTCAGCTGGTTAATGTCAGTTAATTTTACAGTACAACCCCCAAAGAATTGATAGAGTTACAGGTCTTGTGATTGTTGTGTTGTTAGCTGTTTACTTTGCCTTGACTGAAGCAAACGTAATGAGGGCCCCACTCAAGAGGAAGATGGCGAGGATAACAGCCGGAACGTAGGAAAGAAACCGGCCCCAACTCCCAAGATTAAAGCTAACGCTCGTGGTCCTGCCAGTAATGCTGCTGAGGAAGATGGAAGCGACACAGATGAATCTGATGACTCAGTTTAGTCATATTTACACTAGTTTAGCCTCTGTCGTAGAAAAGGCCAAAAGGGTGCAAGTAAATATCACCTTTCCGTTCCTGTTAGTAATTTTGTGTCTCGTCATGTAGAATTCTCGTCCCTATGGTTAGTGGTATTTACTTTTGTGTTTGAGTTTTTAACAACTTCATTTGAGTGATTAAAACCACCAACAGCGGATCGATCACTACTAAAAGGATCTGAAATACTTTGATATTCATCTTGTAGTTATGCTGTAATGGCCCCTGTAGGTGTCATATATTTTTCGAGTAACCTTCGTATTAATATCAGTTTTCCTTTATTCAAAGGATCTAATTATCATCTTTAGCCTTAATTTCGGAGCTTTAAAACAACAATAATACTGAGTAATAGTGCATAGTAGATTGCAGCTAACTTAGTTGGTATAATTATGAGCGGTGATATTTATGATCTGCTCATGATCTACCTTATTGTTTTTCACAGGAAAAATTGACATTAACGAAACCTCTTAGTGAACTAAAATCGCCAAAAGCGGATTGATCTCTACTAACTAGATGAACTAATATGTGTTGATTATTGAGGTGCTGAGTAGCTAGAGTAATGCAAGTATGTGTGGTCGTTTTATTCTCAATTGAATATTAGTAGAATAGTAGGAATGATTTGGTAATTCCTACACAAATTCGCGGATAATTGAAGGATCTGGGTAACAAACTTAAGATGCCAGTGTTCATCTTTATTATGTCATGTAATGACAGTACGATTTGCAATTTCAAGCAACGCTATTAACTCTTCTGCAGTTCCTCCTGATTTCACCGTCTGAACCCGTCAATGGAAAGAGTTTACCCATCTTCACCATGGAAATTGCAAACTGATCGAAGAAAAGCTTATTGCTACTGGCGTATTGCCTGACAAGTTTCTCGGAAGCCTGGTTCTTAGTAAATAGGTTTTGGTCGGAATTCAACAAGCCGCGGGAAAGCAACAGATTCCTGTAGTAGAAGTTGTCAAACTGGATAGGGGTAACACGGTCCAAGTTGAACAAGTTCTGGTCCCCACCGGACCGTGGGCATTGGCTACGCAACAGGGCTCCGTATAATGGGTCAAGTGTAGCATCAGGCTTCCCATCTCCATTCACTCGCTTTTCATTTTGTATTGGATCAAGGTCAACAAGGTCAACTGCGTGTACAACACATTTCTGGTGATGACCAGTTAGCTGACGTCCTCTCAAAACCGCTCACTCGTCCTCGTTTTACTTCGCTGCTCTCCAAGATCGGTCTCGCTTTCGGCTCGTCCGTCTTGCGGGAGCGTGTTAAGAATGTTACGTAATATTACTTTAGTTATTGTATATATTGTCATCTTTCTATATTATGCTTGTTAATATCTTGTAGGTTATATTTTCCATATTCCGTCACATATGTTTTATGTAATTCTGTAATTAGGTTTCTTCTTCTCCAATACATTGTACTAGTATATAAGGCATTGCTTGTACCTGTTGAAATTTATCAATACACATTAAACCTTTCTCATATATTCTCTATAATACTCCAGTTCATAGCATTAGACATTTTCTAATGAGTATTTCTCAAAAATGTGATTTTGTTTTTGACACGCCTAGAATGTCGCACTAAAAGACGGCCAAATTAACAATTTATATACCACTAAACACACTAATTAGCACTAATTATAAACTAGTAAAATAGCAAGCAAGGGATCGAACCCAAGAGAAGATGGGTTTTGCAATAGTAAAATTAAAAGAGCAATTAGAACAATTGTGACAACAATAACAACAATTATATAAAAAGGGGGGGTTTTGGGTTGAGTTTTAATTGTAACAAAAGCAAGGAAATTCAAACAAGAGTGCAAAGCAAGTAATCAATCAAGAGTTTTAAAGATGGAAATTAATCAATTTGAGAAAGACTTAACCCGACCCAAAGTTTGGCACTTTAGTTGACAAAACCTCTCAATCAATCCTTTTAATCACTATTATTGTCCTATTAGTGAGATTAAATCTCCAAATTCCCTTAAATAGAAGGGAATCACAAGGAAATCACACTTAGTAATTGACCCAACTTATCAATTCCTCTAGTGGAAATCACACACATAGATTCATTAACAAGAAGATAAAGCAATAGGAATCTAATAGGTGGAATTACTCACAATGAAATCACAATTAATGAGCAATTACAACTTAATCTCTCTAATGTTAATTAAACCAAGAAGAAATCACATTCATTAGTCTAATAACAAGTTGTTGCAACATGGGATTACAAGGAAATCACACTTAATAAACCCAACAACAATAAATTAAGGAACTTGGAAAGATTATGTAACAAGGAAATCACACTTAATCACAATAATCTAACAAGGATTCCAAAATTAAGCAATTAAACACAAGAGATTAAGAACAATAATAATAATTAAGGAAAGATTAGGGATTCTTACAACCAAAGATTAAGCCTTTGAGTCGGATTAAGAGAGGAGATTAGTTCCTCATAATTAGATCTAAAACCCAATTCAAAAGATGAAAATATTCCCAAATTACAACCTTGATTAATTCCAAAAGCCAAAGATGATTAACCTACTTGCAAACATTGTATTTATAGTCTACCGTAACCTAATACTTATGGGCTTAACAAAAGAGAAGCCCGTAATACAAAACGGCAACAAAACTCATCAAACCCAGAAAACTCGCACGGTGCGAGTTTTGATGTCTGGAAACTCGCACGGTGCGAGTTTGCTGCTGGAGTGCGTCTTTCTTTCATTTTTTCCTTTGATCCTTTGGAAGGCTTTCTTGTGGCATTCCTTCAAGCTTGTTCTTGGCTCTTCTTAGGACACTTCTCTTGATCTTTTGGCTTCTTAATTTTCACTTGAAACTATGCTAAATGGTGAAACACATGGAATTGGCTAAATAACGTCAAAAACGTCAAAAACCGTCACCAAGTGCTACCAAATGAGCTCAAAATGGTGCCAAAATGTAGTAGAAATAGGAGCTCATCAGTTTTATAACTCTAATTGATTATAGTGTGATTTTGTTTTGCGAAGAATGTTGTAATTAGTTTAGGGAGTATTTATAGGACGGATTTTTATCACAAATAATCAATATGAATATATAATATTTCTATGCATGTATCACCTATGCAGTTGTCATGTACACATGTTATGATACCACCTAATTTACGAAAATTAAAGTTTTAAACATTAAGGATAATAATGTAGACCTATAATAATGCAGGCACTCAGGCAGAAACGGCTAAGGGCAGGTGCAAGCTGTGCCGGCGAACAAGGCCTCCGGTTTTTTGAGAGCGGATTCTCTATCTTATTTTGTGTTTCATACTTTCATCTTGTGTCCCATTAACCCTCTTTATGACACATCATATTTAATAGAAATAACCACCATTTTTATTATGTGAGTGTTGATGTATCTTAAGAGTTAAGATGAAGGTAAGATGGGACAGAAAGGTATGACAGAGGATAGAGCCATACATGAAGATTAACACGAGATTAATTAATTATCAGTTATTTACGTATCTAAAAGATTTTGCAGATGATTTGTTTGGTGCTGTGGCTTATTGGACACTATTATACTAGTATTATCGATTGTCTATGTAGCCTTATGGTTTGTTGACTTATTTTTTGTGAACTTACGGAGATGGCGGTTGGTTAGGGCCTGGCGGTAATGTATTCCCCTTTTACGAGCGTAATAAATTACGGGTTAAATAGTGAATACCTTTATATCAAACATAGAAAAAACACCTTATTTATTACTCCTTTGTTCATTCTTCATCTTTTACCCTCAATCCAAACAAGCACTCATAATTGAATTTTTCCCCAATTTATTTTTTTCTATATTTATAGCGGTTGATTCAAAATTCACTCTACAAAATATCTTCTTCATTTTTTCGAGTCATTTTTTTTTTTTTTTTGATATAAGTTTTTATCCGCTATTCCCTCGATCTATTTTAATACAAATAGTTTGTTTATACTTTTCAAAATATGAGTAGTGAATTTTGAAAAGGGTAAACAACCTAATAAAATAAAAAATTAATTTTAAAATTAAAAAAAAAATCGCCAAATGGTTTCTAAAAACCACGCCGGCATAACTTCTATTAAAATATCCGGTTAAAACAAGTGCTACTCCGTAATTCCGTATTATCTACATAGTATAAAAGATGAGTATTTTTAAAGGATTCCTATTGGTTGTTGGTTTTTTTTTCTTCTGATGTGGGGTCCCCCATGATGTATATAGAATTAATTAAGACTTTTGCTACTACACTTCTCTCCTCTCTTCATTATTATTTCTCTTTATATTATATACTTACATTAAAAACCATACATTATACATCAAAAGATTTTCGAAAAAGAAAAAACGAAATAAAATTGAAAAAAAAAATTGATTCAATGAAAAATTTAAAGGATCAGATGATATTATCAATCAATCATTCACTTTATGTACAAACGTTAAAATCTTGAGAACATTAATAAAGTATAATCTTTGAAATACGTTGAATACAATTTAATTGGACTAACTATTGCAAAAAACGGAAAAAAATATATCTCTTTAGAAAATTAACAAAGCGAAAACATTTAAAGTAAATATTTTGAAAAAAATATTAGAGGACTTTAATTAGGGAAAATAAATTGAAACTAAGAAGTCACAAACACACTAAAATTATCATTAATCCCAGAAAATCTTATAAATCGACATCAACAACATGCATGTACTTACCGAATTGATAAGTCGATCAAACTGAAGAAAACATTTAATATTATCACATCAAACACTTAATCAAATATGAAAATATTCAACTTCATATCAACTAATTTTCAGATTCACTTGATCGAATATTTTTTGGCTAACGATTTTGATAATTATTTTGTATATATAAGATGAATTAATTGACATGCTGAAAATTTTAATCTATAAAAGAAGGTAAAAAACAAAAAATAAAATAAAAAATAAGAGAGATAGCATGAGAGTGATGGTGGGGTGAAATATAGAAGTAGCTAAGTTAATTAATTATGTTTGCAAAAATATAATAGTACTCCGTATTTGTCTCTTTCTAAGTACTAGGAGTATATGATTTGGTTATGAGCCCAATTGTATCTGCTTCTATAATACGGAGTATCATCCTACTATTTTCTTGGATCGTATATGAGCTATTTTAGGATAACTTAATACAAAGTATTTTATTTGCGTTAACAAATTTGATATGTTCTCATATACATTTATCATAAACGATGTATCGTGTTCCGGGTGTAATTCCAGAGCAAGTATTGTTACCACCCGTGCTTGTAGAATGACGTCTTTGCTTGACTTCCTCCTTTGACCTCTCCTGAAACAGTGAACAAACTGAGGGCTCGGCTTGGGCCGAGCGAACTCACTCCGACGCTCAAGTCAGTAAACTTAGAGAGATAAGTTGTTGTTGCTTGGCTAAGTATATTGTAGAGAGATAAGGAAGATATTACCAGATGAATAGTGATTCTTAGGTTAAATTGTGTGATCCTTTCCTCAATGAGGGTTGAGGAGTATTTATAGACTTTCACCTTTTGTCACGTAGTGGCCAAGTGGCTAGCAGGCGGAAAGACCGTTCTACCCTCGGCCGATGGACCCATGTCAGGCCGGCCGAGGGGTCTTGGATGTGAGTACGCGGATATGTGCCCCGGCTGGCTAGTTGCCTGGCCGAGACCCAAGTGACAGGCCGACAGGTGGCGTCGGCTAGGCTGTCCAAGGTGTTGACTTGCCTTGGATATCTTTGACCTTGCTCAATATGTTGACTCGGTCAGGGGGTGCAGAATATGCCCCATCAATTTGCCCCCAGCGTAGTCTATGCCGTGGTATAGGCTCCGATGTGTGTTGAGCGTATATTCTGCGATCATTTTTAATAAAGCTTGTTTATTTTGCCTCCGGCTTGGCCGGGGTCTTTATCTCATTTTCATCTAAGTTGTCTTCTTACGTTATTAATTGAGTGCTTCTTTTCTATTTCTACCATCGTCCTAGCCGGGGCAGTTAGAATGCGTATCTCAACTGTACTTAACGTTTTTAAACATGTTGGCCTGTCGGTGGCGTCCTCGTTCAGGCTCGGTCTTAATTAACCGAGCCGTCGGATTTGCGCTTCCCAACGGTCGTTGTGAACATGTTAGCGTATCGGTCGTTGTGTCCCCGCTGCTTCCCGGCCTTGGCCGAGGGAATCGGGGTTACGGCGCGACAGCGTTCGTATTTATAGACGATATTGATCGCGTCCTCGTTGACGCTCGGTCTTAGTTAGCCGAGGTGTCAGATTTGCGTCTCAACTGTACTTATACGTTCTTAAGCTCGGTCTTAATTTGCCGAGAGCAAGTCGCGTTTCCCTCGTCTCGTTCCCGGCTTTGGCCGGGGCAACTGAGTTTACGTTCTGACTGCTGTTGTAAATATCTAGGCATATCGGCTCGTTCCCCCGTCGCCCTCGGTCTTAATTAGCCGAGGTGATCGAGGTTTTGGCGCTGTCTGCCGTCGTAAATATGTTAGCATGTCGGCTCGTTCCCCCGTCACTCCTGGCTTTGGCCGAGGTGATCGAGGTTTTGGCGCGGTCTGCTGTTGTAAATATCTAGGCATATCGGCTCGTTCCCCCGTCGCCCTCGGTCTTAATTAGCCGAGGTGATCGAGGTTTTGGCGCTGTCTGCCGTCGTAAATATGTTAGCATGTCGGCTCGTTCCCCGTCACTCCGGCTTTGGCCGAGGTGATCGAGGTTTTGGCGCGATCTGCTTTGTTGTAAATATCTAGGCATATCGGCTCGTTCCCCCGTCGCCCTCGGCCTTAATTAGCCGAGGTGATCGAGGTTTTGGCGCTGTCTGCCGTCGTAAATATGTTAGCATGTCGGCTCGTTCCCCCGTCACTCCCGGCTTTGGCCGAGGTGATCGAGGTTTTCGCGCGGTCTGCTGTTGTAAATATCTAGGCATATCGGCTCGTTCCCCCGTCGCCCTCGGTCTTAATTAGCCGAGGTGATCGAGGTTTTGGCGCTGTCTGCCGTCGTAAATATGTTAGCATGTCGGCTCGTTCCCCCGTCACTCCCGGCTTTGGCCGAGGTGATCGAGGTTTTGGCGCGGTCTGCTGTTGTAAATATGTTAGCATGTCGGCTCGTTCCCCCGTCACTCCCGGCTTTGGCCGAGGTGATCGAGGTTTTGGCGCTGTCTGCTTTCCTCCGGGGATGGCCTCGTTGCCGCGGCGACGCTTTCCTCCCGCGAGTGGGGGAAGGACTTTGGTCGGCCACTGGCAGTATGGGCTCCGCCGGCATCCTAGTATGCTCCGCTCCTTGCACTGCCCCCGACAAGTTGTTCGGGGTCACCTTGTGGGTCCGGGTCACCTGCGGGTGTGCTGCCGTCTCCGTCGTTGCGGCGGGGGTGATCGGCGTATTACCTATCGAGTCCGGGAGTAGCCGGTTTGGTGCATCGACCACATGTCCCATGATAGTGACCTGGCCGGCGGGCAGCGGTGTTTCTGGTAGTATCGGCATCCCGTACGCCGGTTGAATTACTCGGCCGGTGGAGGACGACCCGATCTCAGAATTAGGGAATGCGTCGTCCTGGTAGAATGCGGTTTCGTCGGTCACTGTTACCTCTGGTTGTTTTGACATCTTAGCTTGTTGGGTGGGTTTTCGTTTGGGAATGAATGTGACTAGCTTCTAGTATCTATTCCCACAGACGGCGCCAATTGTTCCGGGTGTAATTTCAGAGCAAGTATTGTTACCACCCGTGCTTGTAGAATGACGTCTTTGCTTGACTTCCTCCTTTGACCTCTCCTGAAACAGTGAACAAACTGAGGGCTCGACTTGGGCCGAGCGAACTCACTCCGACGCTCAAGTCAGTAAACTTAGAGAGATAAGTTGTTGTTGCTTGGCTAAGTATATTGTAGAGAGATAAGGAAGATATTACCAGATGAATAGTGATTCTTAGGTTAAATTGTGTGATCCTTTCCTCAATGAGGGTTGAGGAGTATTTATAGACTTTCACCTTTTGTCACGTAGTGGCCAAGTGGCCAAGTGGCTAGCAGGCGGAAAGACCGTTCTACCCTCGGCCGATGAACCCATGTCAGGCCGGCCGAGGGGTCTTGGATGTGAGTACGCATATATGTGCACCGGCTGGCTAGTTGCCTGGCCGAGACCCAAGTGACAGGCCGACAGGTGGCGTCGGCTAGGCTGTCCCAAGGTGTTGACTTGCCTTGGATATCTTTGACCTTACTCAATATGTTGACTCGGTCAGGGGGTGCAGAATATGCCCCATCATATCGTATTTGAGCCAGTTAAGGATAACTTAATACGGAGTATTTTATTTGCGTTAACAAGTTGATATTTTCTTATATATACACCTATCGTCGTAAACGGTTGTAACATAGTTCTATCTATAGTAGCAGTTTAATGATAATCCTAATTAAATTATTTCATACTGCCTTCGTTTCGGTCAATTATTTACCTTTAGTTTTAACAAAAAAACCAATGAAAGTCGAAAGGGAAGGGTAGTAATAGCGTCAAATTATAAATTACTTAACTAAAATTCGTATTTATGTAGTGTTTAATACTATTAAAAGGGTTTTATAATTAATAATGATCGAATAATTTCAATAAACGAGATCACACTTAGGCTGATAATTAATAGTTATAAAAAATTGGACCGACCCAATAGACACTTTAATAAACATATTATAATGGAATTTAAATGTAAATGGTCAGCCATATATGTGTAATCTTGATAAATGAGTATTTTTTTCATTATATGTGAGCCTACGCCAATTAGTTTCACAACCATAGGTTCATAAAAAGTAATGTATATCATAAATAAAATATTTAACATAGTGAGTACAAATTTTAAATTCTAAACTATTGAACTCCTGTATCCAATGATAACGCCTACTACTACGACAATACGACCCGTGCATTTTTTGCACGGGTTTAAAACTAGTACTGGTGTAAGTATGTAACCAACCCATAACCATTCCTTAAAAACATATGTATTTCGTAAAATTTACTAATTTTTCCGAAAATATTAGACATATATACTCAATTATTCATTACCTCGATTTTACAATTAATAGGATAAATATATTAGTTGAGCCTGCTTTCAATTCGGGTCGTTAAGCGTGGTGATAGGGTTAAAACACTTAAAAGGTATGGGCGAAGGAGTAGAAGTGACAACGGGGTAGAAAACTGGCTTGGGTTTGAATATGCCATGTCGAGCCCGTGTTGCCATTTGAGGAGAAGGAAGGGCAGGGGTGTCAGGTGACTCGGTTGGGTTGGTTTGGTCTGTGGGTGGGTGGGGAAATAGGGGACGCTGGTGGTATGGTTGGTGGTGTGTCAAGCGGTGTAGGGTGTCCGGGTGTAGCATCAGCCGAGGGAGAAGGGTCGTGTAAGTAGTGTGTCAGGTAAGGCGATTGGTAGAGTCCAGGAAAGAATAGGAGGTGGCTGGCACGTTATTCAATTGAGCAAAAGGGGAGACGGATTCATTAAATGTAACATGTTGAGCCACAATGATCTTACAAGAGGACAAATCGAGGCACATGTAGCCGCGATGATTTGACGGGTAGTCAATAAAGACACACAGCGTAGTACGCGCATCGAGTTTGTGGATGCTCGTGGATGGGATATGGGGATAACAGAGGCAATAAAACCATGTGCTGAAATTGTTAGAAATTGTATATGCATGAACAGGAATTGACAATAAAACCGCACCAAATCGACTTCGCTTTACTAATAGAATAATTCGACCCTTATTAGTGCCTGGGTGAAGAATTTCCTATTGAGATAAGACGGTGCCCAATCAGAGACGTAATATAGAAATATTTTGTGTAGAATGTTATATCGTTCTTTTGATGTAGTAGAAGATTATGTTTTTCTGTAATATTTGTTACTGGAGGCTGTTAGGATTTGAACCTGTGACCTTGAGTCATAGTGGCTCTGATACCATGATAGATAAACCATCTCTCAACCAAATCTTAAGATGATAGTTGAGGTCCAACAATTATATTTATTTCTTATTAGAAGAAAGTTAATGGATTAATTGAAACGCGAGTTGGATTTCAACATCAGAGAACGATTTGATGCTTGACCTTTTAGGATTAGTCGCTAACTATAGCTGATTAGTGATGATAAGTTATCTATGATGAGCTTTTTTAATGTCTCTTTTGTTCAGTATCTCTTGGTTATTCTATTGCTAATTGCATGGTCTGATGATTTGCTAATGCTACACAACTTTGCAGATAATTCAACAAACTTAAATGCCAGTATTCATATTTATTATGTAATAAAATGTAATGACAGTATGTATTTCAAGCAACACACTATTAAGACCACCGCGAATTCTCATTTCAGATAGCTGAATTCATTTGAAATTAAGACTGATAAAGTGTGACCGTTTTACGATAAAATGTGAACATTTTTTGATAAAAAGTTACCGTCAGTTTATTGTCAAAATTGACAATTTAGGTTATATTTAACTTTTTATCATTAAATGATAACTTTTTATTATAAAATGGTGACATTTTTCTCGTTTTTAAGTTAAGACCGTCTCAAAAGAGACTAACGGAGCATTAACCCTCCTGCAACTCTTCCTGATTTCGCCGTCAGCACCCGTCAATGGAAAGAGGTTACCCATCTTCACCCCTGGTTGATTTTCTTTTTACAGCCGTAGTTAAATTTTCTTGTAATTTCTGGGAAAATAGACGAAAGTTGAAGATAAAGATCGAAGAAAGATTGGGAGAATTTTAAAGAATTGATCAAGTTTTGGTGGATAATAAAGCATGAAGTGAAGAAATTATTTATAAACGGTAAAGATTGGGATTTACTGCAACTAACCGTTTTCTTAATGATAAAACATGCTGAATCGTCCTGGAGAAGTTGTCCAAAGATGAAAAGAGAAGGTTATCTCCTTATTACTGGCCTGACCCAGCGATAATAAGGAGATAAGGGGCAATTATTGGGCCTGAAAATTCGCACTACTGACAGGATAGAATTCTACCCTGGCCTGACGATCATGGCAGGTCCGTCAGGGTAGTCCAAGTTTGGCACCAGTCGATGAGCCTAGACTCCCGCATCATCTTCAGGATCAAGTTCAACCCTGGCCTGACAATCAGGGTAGGATCGTCAGGGTAGCTCGAGCCTGGCACTAGGCAGGAGAGGACAACGATCAAATGAAAGGTCAACATCCACATTAATATGGTAATTAAGAGCATATTGATGATGAAGATTCTGTCATAAAGAGGAAGCATTAATAAGCATTAATGCACAATTATGGAGCAATTAAGACTGCATTCATGGAGGAAATTGATGACGCAATTAAGAGGGAATCGTTACCATTAATAGAGAATAATCAAGCATAAACCGTTGAAGACTATATAAAGAGAAGCAAGCATCACAAGATGGAGGAGTCATTCGGCACAACACAACTTATCACATTGCAAGCAAGACTATTATAATACTTAGAGAAAATACTATACTTTATGCTCATGATATTATTATCCTCTCAAATCATAGTGAAATCCTCTCCTGGCTTGGTGCCCGTGGTTTTTTCCCATTCAAGGGTTTTCCACGTACAAATTCCTTTGTCTTGTTATTTACTTTATTTGCACTACTTTTATTATCATCAACCCTGCCTAGATACGATCACGATAACATCAAAATAGGATGATACTAGTTAACCCCCATATTATTCTACCCTGGTCGTATTTACAGCTCTGTGCAAAATACGGTCAAAACAGTAATATAGAAATATTTTGTGTAGAATGTTATATCGTTCTTTTGATGTAGTAGAAATTGACAATAAAATCGCACCGAATCGACTCCGTTTTACTAATAGAATAATTCGACCCTTATTAGTGCCTGAAATTTTTTATTGAGATAAGACGGTGCCCAATCAGAGACGTAATATAGAAATATGTAGAATGTTATATCGTTCTTGAGTCACAGTGACTCTGATACCATGATAGATGAACGATCTCAACCAAAACCTTAAGATGATAGTTGAGGTCCAACAATTATATTTGTTTCTTATTAGAAGAAAGTTTGGGGGATGTTGCTGAGTCGGATATATCTTAATGTGGAGAATCAATTGCCGGAAACTGGGAAAGGTTATCTCGGAAAACAGGGCTAAGTTGAAGAAAGTTTGGGGTCTTTGGTTAATGGATTAATTGAAACGCGAGTTGGATTTCAACATCAGAGAACGATTTGATGCTTGACCTTTAGGATTAGTCGCTAGCTATAGCTGATTAGTGATGATAAGTTATCTATGATGAGCTTTTTTAATGTCTCTTTTGTTCAGTATCTCTTGGTTATTTTATTGCTAATTGCATGGTATGATGATTTGCTAATGCTACACAACTTTGCAGATAATTCAACAAACTTAAATGCCAGTATTCATATTTATTATGTAATAAAATGTAATGACAGTATGTATTTCAAGCAACACACTATTAAGAGCACCGCGAATTCTCATTTCAGATAGCTGAATTCATTTGAAATTAAGATTGATAAAGTGTGACCATTTTACGATAAAATGTGAACATTTCTTGATAAAAAGTCACCGTAAGTTTATTGTCAAAATTGACAATTTAGGTTATACAGTATTTAACTTTTTATCATTAAATGAAAACTTTTTATTATAAAATGGTGACTTTTTTTCTCGTTTTTAAGTTAAGACCGTCTCAAGAGAGACTAACGGAGCATTAACACTCCTGCAACTCTCCCTGATTTCGCCGTCAGCACCAGTCAATGGAAAGAGGTTACCCATCTTCACCATGGAAATCACAAACTGATCGAAGAAAAGCCTTTTGTTCCCGGCATATTGCTCGACAAGTTTCCTGGAAGCCTGGTTGGTAAATAGGATTTGGTCGGAATTCAACAAGCCGCGTGAAAGCACCAGATTCTTGTAGTAGATGTTGTCAAACTGGTCAGGGGTAGCAGGGTCTAAGTTGAACAAGTTCTGGTCCCCACCAGACGGTGGGCATTGGCCACGCAGCATGAGTCCGTATGATGGGTCAATTGTAGCATCAGGCTTCCCACCCCCATTCTGGTTGTACAGCCTTTGCCTGAAGCTGGTGCACCTTGCTTTACCTATTGTGTGGGCCCCTGCTCCAACACTCTTTTTAGTCAGTAACTCATCTTTCTTTCTTCACCAATTAAGGTATAAAACGACGGACCTTTGATTGGTTAAACACTCATTTATATATTACCATCAACAAATGAGTTATTCAACCTACATAAATAAAATTTCACTATGGAATAACAAACCTGAGAGCGCAACAAGGTCAACCATGGTGAGGCCTTGGCTTGTAAACTTGGAAAGTATGGTTTCGAAAGTGGTGTTCGGACCAGGAATGTTGTCGTTAGATCCGCTCAAACTTGATTTTAAAGAATCTCTTCTTCCTAGATCCACTGTCCAACTCGGTCCACCAGCCTGAATTAAGTCATTAACATAGGGATCGGAGTTACAATTAATCGTCTCTTCTTCCTAAGGCGGTATTTGGTCAGATTTGTAAGAGTAACGAGTTAATGACCAAACGAGAAGTGTGTTATTGATTGAATTTCAAAAAAGGAGGCTTACAATTAAAGTTGAATCTCTAGCTGCTAGAGCTAGAATATCGGCACAAGACACAACTCCAGGGCATATTCTCTCAACTTGATGCTTGATCCTGTCAATAACGTCGAACCCTCGAGCTGAGTTCTTATTAGCATTCGACCCCTTCTCCGAGATTATGCTTCCACTGCTGTCTAAGAGCAATGAAGCATCACATCCCTGCAAATTAAACTCAAAAACACGTACGTATATATCAATCAAGCACTACTATATATGTTACTCAAACTCGAATACAAGCAGAAATACTGACAAAATTAAAGGTCTTATATGAGATGAAACATTATTATACCGAGTACGTATTATTTATTTAGATTCACTAAGGATATACCTGGACAAAACAGTCAAGGAAGTGGAGTCTAAGCAAGGACGCAGCCATTCGGGGCTCTTGGTTTATCGCGTTGATGACAGTAGACCTGACTATGGCTTGCACAATTGGGCAAGTGATGTCATAGAACCCAGGACTAAGCTGTCCATAAGCTTTGGAAACAAAGCATAGTGGTACGATTGCTAGAAGACTAACAAAAATGGTGTACTTCTTCATAGCATTATTACACATTTTTTGTTTCGAGTATTTCTCAAAAAATATTGCTGTATGTATTTTGTTTTGTGAAGATATGTTGTTGTTATTAGTTTAGGGAGTATTTATAGGACGGATTTATATTATTATATCACTACTAATCAATATATAATATTTCCATGCAGACCTGTAATGATTAATGCAGGCAGCAGGCTAGATTAGTTTATTTAGGGAGTATTTACAGGCCCGGCTTTATAAAACCAATAATCAATCTATTAGGCATAATATATTATTAGCATATCATACCGTAATATTTGCATATCGTAATTGTATCAGTTTTGATACGGCGGTTTTTCTAAAATAATGGAACTAATTGTATATAATCAATAACACAGGAAGTACAATTCATGTGAATTGCAAAATGAGTTACTTATTTGGTTACCCCAATTCACATGAAGCAATTCCTATATACAACCAAATAATATTTTCTAATTCTAAGATCATATGATTCATCACTTTTTAAACAATGGAAATTCATACATACAACCAAACGACCTCTAAATGATTAATGCAGGCTAGATTAGTTTATTTAGGGAGTATTTACAGGCCCGGCTTTATAAAACCAATAATCAATCTATTAGGCATAATATATTATTAGCATATCATACCGTAATATTTGCATATTGTAATTGTATCAGTTTTGATACGGCGGTTTTTCTAAAATAATGGAACTAATTGTATATAATCAATAACACAGGAAGTACCCTTTCAAAAAAAAAAAAAATAACACAGGAAGTACAATTTATGTGAATTGCAAAATGAGTTACTTATTTGGTTACCCCAATTCACATGAAGCAATTCCTATATACAACCAAATAATATTTTCTAATTCTAAGATCATATGATTCATCACTTTTTAAACAATGGAAATTCATACATACAACCAAATGACCTCTAAATGATTAATGCAGGCTAGATTAATTAAAAAAACAACTAAGAACATTATTGATTATCGACAGGTTTTCCATCACGATGTTTTTGGTCAGACTATGCGACTTGCACAATCAATGTTATATTCCTCTCTATAACATCATGAATTAGAATGAAGTCAATGGTTTCAGACGATCATTATCCATAAATAACTTGATAATAATATACTCGAAAATGACTTGACCTGACCCGAATTCTCATTATTACTAAGAGAAAAAAACTCTCTAAGTTTTCCCTCCAGAATGCATCTAGCTAAAATAAGATTGGTATACTATAAGCTATATAAGTTGCTAAATTTTTCACTAATGCAATAATTATTACATTATAGAATAACTTGACACATACTTAATATAGCTTCGTAAAAAAAAATCCCAACTTAACTTAATTCTCTTTAATTAGTTCTCCATTTCATTTTTTTGTTTTTCCATATCAAAATGCAATGGAGTGAAATATTAAATATTAATGAGGTGCAAATTTTAAAAATATAAATAATACGCTTTAAAAAATATAAAAACTCTATATATATCGTGCATACACTGCGCGGGATTTATACTACCCCTTTGCCGGGTCTAGACGGGTTGAAGCAAGAGGAGGGTAATGGACGTGGGTTTGGTGATGGCAAGGCACGAGGTTAGATTGGTATGGGTACGGCCGTACGGGTTGCAAAGGAGCAAGTTAAAACGAGGCTTGACATGGCTATCCATGGGGACGTAGAATTTATTTGTGGAAAAATGGAGGAAAATGAGGCGAGTTTGATTAAAGGGTGAACATGGGAATCAAATTGAAATTTAAATAAATTGAATTTGTTACAATGTATTTTAAATTAAAGGAAAAATTCAATAGTACACTGTTTGATAATTGCTACCACAACCCAACGCAGGTCATAATTAAAAGGAATGGAAGAAAATACCCTTACTTATAACACATATCTTATCATAATTTACGCTTAATTATTAGCGATTCACTCTCAAATACTGTCAACAAAAGTTATTGCGTTGAAATCAACTAACCTTAATCCATCCACTTATTTCAACTCCACATTTGATCATTGGTAGGTAAGTTATTCTTATTTCGGCTATTCTAGTTTGTAAAACGTTTATTTTGTTTTGATTTTCATTAGTTTACTTCAAATCCTTAGTTTTATGAAACACTAATTTGATGATGCAGGGGTTTTTGATTTATGAAGTTGTTGAGTTATGATTCTCTAATTTTTTTTTTTAAATGCTTAGTTAGTGGCTTATATTTTCTTTCCCTTGCCCTAATTTATCTTTATTCATTGTGCATTTCACTTTAATTGAATAATTTGGGGCAAAATATTGTGTCGATTAGCAGCTAAAAGAGCATAGAAGCACATCCTTGCACCATCACTGTAACACCCCAGGAGGTTGAGAGGAAATTTGTCCCACATCGGGAAAATACGGAGCTTGTAAGAGCATCCACAATGGTAAGCTAGTTGGTACTAGCTTACCTTTGCCACATCATTTTTTTGAGCAACAACAATTTCAAGCTACAAGTTACTCCAATGGTGAATCCTATTTAGTATTAGCTTGATGAGACATTTTTTTATTAATTTATTTAATTCTTAATTACTAAATAAAAAATAAATGAGACAACTATTTTTCTATTGGTTATATTTTCTTGTGGAACCATTTGAGCTACTAGCTCCATGGAGCTACTAGCTCAATTTAAGCTAGTTGATGTGGAGTGCTCCAATGGTTAAGCAAGTAGCTTGAAATCTTTTTTATTCGCAAGCAAGTCCTTTTAGGTAACCATTGGAGATGCTCTAATATGTTTATAAGAACTTCCACCCACCACTTAGTAACAAGGTCTTGTGCTTTTGGGCTTAAGTGAGGACAAGTAATGAGCCCAAAGGTACACATCTCATCTTGAACAAGTGGTTCTCAACAATCTTTAACTTCCAAGATTTGAGGGCTTCCCCTGTCTTTTTTTTTTAGGTACTTATCATACTTTTTGGGGACAACGTAAGCTAACTGCATATATGATGAGCATAGTTGGTACAAGTGTTTCGGCTAATACACATATCAAGTATTAACTTAATTTCAGCTAAAGCATTTATTATTGTATATACATACCTTTATTCTGTTTATTAGCATGGTGTTCCGTATTTTACTCAGTTCACTGATACGCGACGTACCGAGAGGCACATACTGTCTTACACAACAACCAATCCAACTCGCAAAATACCCGACATTCTCACCATATGGCAGCCCCGTATCTTTATCCCATTGTAAAGGATTAGGTATCTTTAAATTTATTACTTCTAGGGAAACCCTGTGGCGCATTCGACCCGCAATGTGTTGCAAATTATTCTAATCACCTGAGTCGTCGCCTGACGCATTTCCATCGTTTCTTTTTCACTTTTCGACTATATCTAAAGCAGAAATTAATAAACAAATAATAACAATGCATACTTATAATAACAAACAAATCCCTAGAGAGGAGGGTTTATTACTTCTTTAAAGAGGAGAATCCGGATTGATCTGGCAGCGGCAATGGCGATGATGACGATGACTGCGACGACGATGGGGTAGGCTGGTGGTTGAGGGGAAGCTCAGTGTTTGAGGATATTATGTGGGGGAGGGGAATCTCAGAGTATATATGTGTGAATAATACAACACTTGCAAGACCTTGTTTAATGGAAACTAATAAACACGGTATAAGAAAAACCGTTGTATTTTGCTTCCAAACAGACAATGGTTTTGTTTGAAACCTTTATCGATTAGTATCATCTAAAACGGGTTAGAAATAACCGTTGTCTTAAAGCTTTTCATTTTGTTTGATTTTACCGCCAAGAAATAAAGCATCATTTGTATATAGATAACAACGGCCTGAACAGTTATAACGGTACACGTCCTGAACAACGGTTTACGTATAACCCTTGTAATTTATACTCCCTCCTATTCTACATAACTCTCCCCTTTAATGGAGGGCACGGGAATTAAGGGAGGGGAGTATTATATGATAAAGTATTGGAGTGGGGTAGAAGATTGGAAAGAGGGAAGGTATTGTGTGATTAAAATAAGTATTGTTGTAGGGTAAGATGATTAAAATAAGGATTGTTGTGGGGTAAAGTGATTAAAATAAGATAAAGTATGAGTATTGTGGGATATTGTTGTGGAGTGAGGTAATTAAAATAAATATAAATGTTTGCCAAATAAGGAAATAGGGAAAGTATTGTGAATAGACGAAAAAGGAAATAGGGAGAGTTATTTAGAATAGGAGGGAATATTTCATTTTGTTTGATTTTACCGCCAAGAAATAAAGCATCATTTGGTACGATTTTTCCCTAACCCGCCCGCTGCAACAGCAGAAAAAGTTTACAACAACAGTTTGATATATAACAGCAAGACAATAATTACACATGGCGTAAAATATCTTGTTTAGATTGCTGATATTTTCACGGCTGCCGGGAACATTTTTTGGATTTGCTAGTCTCTTCATTAACCCAAATACCTTCATCATGATCATCTCGTGTATATATGTTTGGAATGTTAACATTTTCAACATCATTACCAAATTGCGATATAGCACTGTGATCAAGTCCTTCAAATTCGACGTCTTCATCATCTGGAATTCGGCGATGGCAAGATAGAACAACTGACCACTTCTTATCCATAGGATCGGTAACATAAAACACTTGTTTTGCTTGTGACCCTAATATAAAAGGATCGTCCTTGTTTCCAACCTTGTCAAAATTTACTAATGTGAATCTTAAATCATCCTTTCTAACATCATTGTTGTTGTCAACCCATTTGCACCGAAATAGAGGTATCTCAAAATCCATGTAGTCTAAAACCAATATCTCTTGAATAACTCCATAATATTGCATTGTACCCAAAATAGGATTTTTATCCTTTGAACTAGCAAAGTATATTTGTGACACCCTCATTTTTAGCGTTAAATAAACACGTAAATTCTACCGAAAAACTGACAGGATATGTTTGTAATTGGTTCAACTAGACAAAACCTGTAATTTTTAAAATTTTCCTAAACCATTCACAAACATCTCCAACTTAAGAGTGCCCAAAACCTGCAAATGCTAACAAACTAATTACATAACATAACTAAAGACAAGGAATTATAGTGATACAACCCAAAGAAAAAGAGGGAGACATATGTCCCTTCAAAATATATACACAACCAAAAGTTAAAGGTTTCTACAAAATAAAACCAAACTAAGTCCAAGGTTCTCTTGCTCACTAGCTCGTCTGTGTACCCCAACTAAGCATCATCAACATGTCAATCGCATTTTATACAAACACGAAAGCCACAATTCAGTGGGGAGTAACTTCGAGTCCTCCCAGCCACGAAAAGTCATATTTAATGTAACATGTAGTGTAACATGTAAACAATATGATAAACAATTTAGTTATCAAGTATTCTAACCTATGACCCCTAAACTGACCAAATTAAACTATCATGTGAAACATATAACAAATAGTAATCCAAACTTTATCAATTGTAACCGGCTTACATCTCACCTATTACAATTCATAAAATCACCATACAAGAAAGGGCAATATATCAAAGATAGGCATAAGTTCTTAGTCCCGTCAATAGTCACTCTGTAACTCGAGTCTATACCACGAGGTAGGGAAGGTAATCGAACCGGTATCTTGGCTCAGCGGTTAATATGAATAAAACATGGCCAAGACACAACACAACCTTAGCCTAAAATCTGCGCAGACCTAGACATGCGGATACACACCACCGCACCCAAGACCCACAATTTTTCTAAAACAAAGTGAGTACCCTAAGGAGTCCACCAAAGGGTTGGCTAGTACTTAAGCTGACCACTTACTATCAAAATAAGTAACGAGGTCATGCCCCAACTTGGATATAATCCCACCAAGTCAGGAACACAAAGGCTATTAAGCAGTGAACATATACTCGTCAAAGACTATAAAGACCTATCTATGACAAACACAACAACCTGCAAAAAGTATTCAATACCCATTCCAATTCTAGCAATTTTAGCAATATTAAAGGTTTCAGGGAATCTAGGGCCGTTTCTACAATATAAGAAGCTACTCAAATCAACTAACTACACATGTGAAATAAAGATATAATAAATGGCCTAAAACAAGAAAAAGGCCGATTATCCAGTTCATATAAAATTTCATCCAACCGGATTTTTACCCGCAACCCCAGTCCTGCGACAGGTACGGGTTAAATTGCGGTTGACCAATCACTCAATTAACTGACATCGAATCAGTCAAAGGGACTAAGGCTCAGTTTTCGGCACAATCATCAAAACATTACAATTATCGCTATAAAATTCATTTTGAGCCTAATCATTACAATTTCGTTTTATAATCTAACCTAACATGTGCAACTACCAATATAAACATAATTTTTACCATTAACATAATTTTTACTACTAATACATTAATATTAAATTCAACTTGATTAATAAATTGCTTTCGCAATATATTAACGGTCCGAAATTACGGGGCGTTACAATCACCCCTCCTTTTAAAAAGTTTCGTCCTCGAAACTTAGAAGGAGAAATTATAGTAAACAACATCTTCATAATATAGTTATAAGAAAATATAGGTATCTTTTCAATGAAACGGTGATACTCTCGTTGATCAGACAAGAACATCCACATTCATATCAAGATATAAAAATATTTCTACACCAATAAATGAGAAAACCCATTATTGGGACGTCACCAACAACGAGATTAAACACTCATTAATGTTAAAACCATTAAAAATCATATAAGTATTTTCAAAATCTTAGTTTAAAGTTCTATAGTAAGAATACTATCTTTACTAATTATGATTAAATAAGGCTTAGTAACTCGGAAAAAGAGTAAGAAAAGGAATACCTTAAGCTAGAAAATGAGCAATTAGCACCTTGAAAACCAAACCCTAACAAGCAACTAGCCACTATCTTCGACAATATACGAGTCCCCAAACTCGTCTTCCAAATCTTCACCTAAATAAACAATGAAAACACCATAATAAGCATAAAAACCGAAATTATACCGAAAATCGTCTTAAAACGACATCAAGAAAAATGAAATTAAAATATACCAGGATGTAGATCTCGAGGAGAGGATTCCGAAAATATAAATTATGTGAAAATCCGACTAGAAATGAGGAAGTTATGATAAATTTTAGCTTAGAAAGGTGATAAAATGGTGTTTATTTTGTTTTGGAATCATAAAGAATGTAAGAGGAAGATGAAGATAGGCAAGAAAATCAGAAAAAAAGGAAGGGGGAAAGGAGGTGCCGCGGGTAAGGGAGAAAGGAAAGGAAAGGTGCGGGTTTTAGTCGGGATTTTACGAGTCGGTTTTGGCTCGTTTCGATAATAATTAGAACCGTTTGTCAAACGCAAATTCCGACAAGACCAAAGTTCTTAAATACGAGATTACAAGAAAATTGAATACTCATACGACCCATTTCAAAAATCGTTTACCCAATTTTCAATAGAGTTGTCATTTTTCCCCGATATGCCCTTATTTTGAAATAAAAAGTTTTTACACGGTTTAAACTATTTTTAAACGTTTCGAAACTATCAAAATAAATAATTTACTTCAAAATATAATAAAATTATATTTCTTTGGATTATTATTACTTCAAATACATTAATATTAAATTCAACTTGATTAATAAATTGCTTTCGCAATATATTAACGGTCCGAAATTACGGGGCGTTACAATATTGCCTCACAATCTACGCAAATTCCACTGTTTTACATTGTGCTCGCCTCATCTTGAATGCGGGTGTAGAAAGTGTACCCATTGATGGCATACCCGCTATAAAAAGTTGCACGAGCATCAGGACCGAAAGCGAGATGTCGTAGGCTGGGTGAGCAATCATCAATTGGGTTGTCATCATGGTAAATAGTATCCTTAAACCAATCACTAAATTGCTTGTAATGCTCATTTGCATACTATCTTTCGTTCTTATGAGGGTGTTTTCCCTTAAGGTAAGGCTGGTGTTGGGCCCAGAATTATCCTGCCTGACCAGACAAGAATCAGGCAATGTTCAAGGCCAAAATCTGAACAAGACATACTTAAAACCAGGCATTTGGAGTGCCTGGACAGGCACCACGCAGGAGAGAAACAAAGGATAAACAACTACTAGGCCTGGCCTGAAAAGACACCACGTCAGGCACAAGGGTAGTATCATCAAAGCTGGACAGGCGACAAGAGAAACATGATCAGGCCATATAAACAAAGTCCCTATAAACAAGGTAGACCTATTCAAAGGGAGAATATAGAGGAAAGGATCAAAGGCAACGACTGGAATGAATAATGGGTCAATCAACCACTTCCGGGTAAATAGGGCACGAGTCCTACTTACCAGGAAACCCTAAACAAACTTGAAGAGACCGTTTTGAAGCTATTATAAATAGAAAAGAAGACTAGATAAGGGAACATATATACTCACTCGCTCGTATACCCATACTACTACTCTCATTCTTGTATTCAACATATAATTGAGCAATATTTCTAGCCTGTCACGCCTGACATACAAATTCCCTGTCAGGCTACTTAAAATCATAGTGAAAATCCCTCCTGCCTTGGTGCATGTGGTTTTTTTTTTCTTTTATTCCCACGGTTTTTCCACGTATAAATCTTTGTGTCTTTACTTTTTGTTCATTTATTTATTTAATTACATTAGTCAGGCGAGTCAAATTGAGTTAGATCACCCTCAAATCTTCCCTGGCAGGACGTCATTATTCAGTGAAAATCTTGCTAAAACAATTGGTGCCCACCGTGGGGCATCTAGCTCAAAAATAATCAAAACCCAAAACCAAACGGCACAAAAATTCAAAAAATGACTGGAGACAGTATTGAACAACAACTGGCTGCCGCCCAACAACAACTGTTGGAAATGGAACAGCTGAAATAGAAAATGGCCTAGGCTGAAGCTGAAGTTGCAAAACTAAAGGAATCAGAGTCCAGCCTAAAACAAAAGCTAGGAGACAAAGCTTCAGGATCAAAATTGAAGGTTCAACCTGGCACGCCGTTCTCCTCAATCATCAGGAACATTGATTTCTCCAACTTTGGTACTCCTACTCCATCAAAGTCCAGAGCAGGAGAAGATACAGACTCAGAAGAAATTCCAAATGAAGAAGCTGTACCGGATCAAACCAATACAGCAATCATGATGGCCATGCTCCAGGAAATTCAAAAACTCCACAAAAAATTCGAAAAGATCCCTGGAGTACCCACTCCCATTGAAGAGGCAAATCCAGAATGCTATACTGACTCACCCTTTGTGGATGAGATAGCAAGGATAGATTTGCCAAAGAAATTTGTGGTTCATTCGATGAGAATCTATGATGGGACTACAGATCCACAAAATCATGTAGCCTACTACAAACAAAGGATGTTGGCAGCTTCTATTCCCAGTGAACTACGACAAGTCTGCATGTGCAAGGGATTTGGGACAACCCTGAATGGACCTGCCCTACAATGGTACATAAACTTGCCAAATGGAAGCATCAAGTCCTTTGCTGACCTGGTCAACTCCTTCAACCATCAGTTCGCCAGCAGCATGGAACTTGAAAAATGATCTAGTGATATGTACAGGATCAAGCAAAAGCCTGGTGAATCAATTAGATCCTTCATGAACAGATTCAATAAAGAAAAGGTGTCAATCCCCAGATGTGATGTTGGAACTGTTGGGAAATGTGTCCTCAACAGTGCGATCACATGATTTAAATATCATTATTAAATCTCATTTTAAGAATACATGTGGGATGTAATATTTTACAAGTCAACTGGTCCACACATATCGGTAATGATTGGCTGACTAGAGTTTGACATTACGTCGTGCGTGCGACGGTGGTGATCCATTGATCCCCTTAGGTCATACCTATAGGGAAATACTCTTAATTGATTATTTAATTAATCGTATACCGATACGAGTTAATTAAATTGCTTAAAATTGACGGATAATTTTGTGAGTATAATTTACGTATCTCATTGTAAATATGATTAAATGAGACACGGTCTAAGTAATCGAATTGTTTTATTACTTAGATGAAATTATTGTTTACAGAAACAATTGAAATGGAATGAATAAATTATTATAAATACAGAATGTTGTAGTTTATAATTTGAAAACATTTTTGGTACAAGTAATTACGAATTACTAGTCGATTTTGTAAATGACATATTTTATGAGTATGTTGATTTTTAATATGTTAAAAATACATTACAAATTCACATGTCAAGTAACATGTCACATATGTCACACTTGACAAATGACAAATAAAATGGACCTTCCATTTTATCTTGTATAAACCGAAAATTAGGAGTATTAGTGGAATAATTATGTTGATTATTTTAATAAGAGAAAACATAATTATTAAAGTCTAATCTCTAGCCATGCCCACCTATGCTTTTGAGAAGAGCAAAAACAAAAAGTATTGGGCATCCTACCCAAGCCAATTTTCGACCAACCATACAAGAAAAGAAAAAGAGCTTTTTCTTTTCAATTCATTCACTCATCATTTTTACATATAACATTTTCTAGTGTAAGAAAGTGGTGAATCTCTACAATATATGAATTTTCTAGAGAAATAAAATCTCACATATACTCCCTCTTGACCGAGTGATTCAAGAGCCAAAAATACAATTTATTTTGTATCAATTTTATAGCAAAAACTAATATTATTACTAGATCTAAATAATATTGGTTATTAAGATGTATTCCTTGGGTATATGCTTTTGGGAGGGATTCTACATTTGAATCCTTGTTCTTCCATTTGGAGAGCTCAAGAACAAAAGAGAAGGAGATCTCTTTTGTGCCCATATAAACCGAAATACCCATTGTAAGAATATGATTTCTTCTTTATTTTGTTTATTTGTTTGCATGCATAAAATCCACATTTAATTTTATGACAAATTAATTTCGACATATATGAGTATGTTAGTATGTATATGAATCTACATTTCCTTCAATCGGTATCAAGAGCCACGGTTGTTTGCATGCAAATCGGTTAAAAGTTTTTCCGAGTTACAAGAATAACAAATAAAACTTATAAATTTTGTGTTATTATGATATATCACGAAATTAATCCATGCATGTTAAAATTTCTGGTCCTAAATTGTTTTAGGATATTTTGGTTAATTTTTTGGATTTTTATTGTTCATATTTTACAATAATGGAATTTAAATATGATTTTATGAGTAAAAATGTCATTTTTGGTCTAAAATTAGCTATACTTCGAATTTTCACTTGGTTTTTGGATATGTTGTCACATATATTATTTTGAGATAACCTGTAAATTTTCATAATTTTTGGACTTGTTATGCTCGAAAAATGAATTTTTCATTATTAAATTCGGATTTAAGTGAAAAATAGGTTAATATGAGTTAAATTTCGAATCTGGTCATAGAAAATTAATATGTTGTCACATGCAATTTTTACAAGATGTGTGTAAAATAATTGGCTATAAAGAAGTCTTTTTGCATGATTTATGGATTTTTGAAGAAAAATAGCATAAATAGTGACATTATTAGTGGAAAATTAATAAAACATAATCTATGACTTAGGAAAAACGTCTAATGTTGCATTTTATTATCTTTTTCAGATCTAAAATTGAAAATTTAATGAAAATAATTTTTCCATGTTTTTATGATTGTTTTATTAAAATCGATAAACCGCAACATTGTTTTTCCGGAAAAATTTCGAAATTTTTAACCTAAGATTTTGAACATTATGAGTGTCATGGAAATTTTCCAGAATGTTCATGAGTTTAAATTTCAAATTTTGAATTTATTTGAAATTTTGTGATTTATTTGAAGTTTAATAGCTTATTTTTGTTATTTTTTTAGTCCATTTATGAACAATTTTATAAAATATGGGTTAATTATGGTCAAATTATTAGTGAAGACTAAATTTTGAGATTTAAGAGGTTAGGGTAATTAACTTATGCATAAATATGAGTTTATGTATTTTTGTGATTATAAAATGTTGAAATCACGCAAATCCGTAAAAACCGAGTAATATACGATATTGGCTAATTAAAGGCGATTTAGCATAAAATTGAGCATGTTCATAGATATTATAATGCTGCATTTTCTTTATGATTGTCATAATTTTAATTTATGTAATTTTGAATTATGTAATTTTACTTAGTATGGCCTTAGTTTTAATTGATATTGCCCGAAATGTATGGGAATATCGATTCGGTTGTAATTTTTATTGTGATCTCGTATCACCGTTTTGTAATTTAATAGATTTATTTTATTTTAGTTACAAATGTATAATAGGAAATTATGTAATTTATTATGTAATTTTATTCATTCCGGAGTTCCCAAAGACGGATTTCTTCAAGAATGGCGATACATAAAGACGGTGTTACCTCGAGATGCGTGCCACAACCGAAGTTCAAGGGACCAATGGAGTTGGTTTCCGAATATGTAATAGTTAAATAGTTTTTCTATTTTAGGAAAGGCCATACTAGGATTTATTTATTTTATGCTTGCATTTTATTTTATGTCGCATGCATCGCTAAATCGCCATAACTAAAACATGCATCCTTATTTTATCGAGTTTATCGACCGTGTCAATTCAAATTATCGTAGTTCACCGCTTTAGTTCACTTAAAACGTGATAGATAATAAATTGACATGACCTCTCGCTAAAACAAACAATTGAGACATAGCCTTACCAAATAGTAGAAACCATGAAAACCTATTTCGTGAGGGAGTGCACTCGGCCGGTACAAACCTTGTTACGTAGGGGAAGTGGGTGATAAATGTCTATCCACCGAATTCATGTTGATGAGGGTTGCATCGGCTCCCCCGTGCCCAAGTTGATGTGGGTTTGGATAATGGACACATTTATTCGAAATTTGGATTGAACTCAACAAAAGTTATTGATAAGGGTTGCATCGGCTACCCCGTGCCCTTGTTGATGTGTTTTGGGCTATAGATAAACATTAGAGTAATTTTATCGACCAAGAGTTCTAAAAGTAGAATCGATTAAAAGGTTAATCCACCGAGTTATATTGATAAAGGTTGAATCGGCTACCCCGTGCCTAAGTCGATATGAATTTGGGTCTTGGAATCATTTATCATAGTTGGGTAGAGGTCACTATGTAAATGCTTTACTTGTTATTTACAAGTATTAATATAACGATAAATGTTTTGTTTTCACTATTCCGTTATTATATTGTTCTATTTCTTTACCACAATTCATATACGATATCATTTCGTTTTTGATTCAAATCTCCATTAAAACATCGTAACTAAAGACAAATATGAATTTGCTTCTAAAACCTCAAGTGAACCATTGCTAAGGATCTTGTAAAGAGTATAGATAAAGGTTATTCATTATCAAACAGGTTTTTGATTCTTGACTAACACATCTACTTACAATGGATTGTTATGTTTCATATACTTAATTGAATTAAGTACCTTGAAATGATAAATTGTTTTGGTAATTAGATTTGTTGGAATTCATAATTGACCAAAATAACGCAACCTCTTCAACGAAATTTTTAAGAATAAAACGAACAAATGAAGAGTAATCTTCATGAATTCAATTTTGCTTCTCAAAGCAAAGACTCATTAAAATAAGTGGGAGCATTCTCTTAAATCGTTAAGATGAGGACGAGGTTCAAGAAGTAAAGATAATAATGGAATTGATACAAGGTAATGTTGAAAGTAAAGTCATTGAGGAATGACGATACTAAACCTATCAATCCCGACCAATAAAGTTTCCATTGTCTTAAATGTTGGACACAAGAAAGGAAACTGCCCCAAATTATTGAAGAATCAACAAGTTAGTTGTGGGACATCTAATGGGACCTTCTTCTTTAAATGTTTATTTGATTAAACATAAATTTTTCTAGTACCACTTCGTCAATATTAGAAACCAGTGGAGGTTTTCATCATTGTACTTGATACATAGGATGATTAGAATATGACGACTAGCAACAATAATGTCGAGAGATAGAGTAATTGTGTACTCAATCTAGTTTTTGGATTTAAAGTTGTACTTAATTGTGACTATTAAGTGCATAAACTCTAAATAAGAATATAAACTTGTTAAGATACAAAAAGGGTTTTCACTTTTGTGACCCTATACACCACGATTTGATGTATGGCTAGCCCATTATCAAGGTGATTATATTCTAAAACAAACTAGAATGATATATCATGTAGATGATGTAAGATTTAAATTGGTAACCCAAGATTAAAACTTAAATTTTGGAATGATGAACGTAAAGAGTTATCGAGTACTCTTGAAACCATTAGATTGTTAATGGTATATGCGTATCTTGTATTCAAAGCAAGATGTCTCGTGCCTTTTGGTTGAAAAGGAGACCGAGGTTGTAAATCATTGATCCAAAATAGGTTGATCATTCTCTTTTATCAACGATTTAGGTTGACGCTAATATGTTCACTTAATAAGGTAAATAGAGAAATCTTTGAAGAATTTCAAAGAGTTCAAGGAATCACGATTTAGTCGTGATGGGATTATCAAAGTGAAGACTTTGATATAAGCCAAAGGAAATGTGATATAGTATCACAAGTTAATCTCTCTTATCACGCATTATGAAATAATGTGTGGTTGGATAAGAAATCAAACGCTATTCGATATGGTTTGAACTTCAATCAAGTTACTTTGAGTTACTTGATCCTTTTGGGGATTTTATCATTTTTGTCTAATTATTTTTCCACTAAATCGAATCATATGAGATATGAAATGGTAAGGGTACCATGGTTGTAAGTTTTCACAAGAAACAAATGCTCATTTTTTCCCCTTTTCAATTATCACGAGCACGACGGGTTTGCGGCTCATGAAGTCAGTTTCTTTCTAAAATACAAGTTTATTTCTACAAGTTTATTTCTAGAAGACAGAGTGGGAGAAATTTTTCAAGAGCCACAAAGAATGCCACAAAGAATATTATGTCGCAAGAAACTGGTCTTTCTTGGCTACATGAGACGTTTTGTGTAAGACGTTGTTTCTTCAAAACCTAGGAGGCTAAATTCGTCACTTGTTAAAAATGATGAATTCATGCTACTTTTAAGAAAGTAAAGAGCTTATAACTTACAAAAGAAATTGTTTGATTCAAGTTGATTACTTCTAGAAAGTAATGAACATATGACTTACATAAGAGTGTTTAAAGTCACAACTCAATACAAGGCTTAGAGCCATGAAAATCTGAAACAAAAAGGCTTGATTAGTGACAAAGGGTTTTGCACTAATAAAGAGATATTTCAAAGCAAGATTGGTTGCAAAGGGTTTTGCACTAATTAAAATGCTTAAGTCTATTTGGATCTTCTTAAGGATTGTGTTTCATTATGAGGTTATGAAATACGTAGCAAGTGAATCTAAAACCCGCTTCTTCAAAAGAAGGAATGTATTCAATACATGTCTTGAGTTTTGTAGATTCTTGCAATCCTAAGATTATGTGAAACTTAAGAGAGAATCTTAAGTAGGACATCAATGAGTTGGAATCAATGATTTGATCATGTTATAAAACGTTTCTCGATAAGTCGAGAAATTGTGTTTATACATGGAGTTTAGTGGGAGTTACGGAAGTTTTAATTAGTCCGATATGTGGATGACATATTGTTCATTGAGAATGATTTAAGACTTTTGGAGTATTATAATACATCTTGAATATCCGGATTTATGAAGATAAATCCACATGATATTAGCGTCAGTAAGAAGTCTTATGTTGATAAGATTCATGACTAGTTCAATTAAATTGAACATATTTGATTGATTTCATTTGCATCCGCTGCCGAATCAATTAAAAAGAAATGATGTATAACACTTCATATGCTTTGAGTATGATGAAATGTTTTAAAAAAAAAACGAATTTAAGTAATCTTTACCAAGTAAGCTGTAAAGATTACCCTTAAGTGCTTGCAGAAGCATTAAGGAAGTAAAGCAAAGTGTTTATGATGCAATTTTGTGTAAGGGTGTTACACAAGTGACAATTGACAATTGAGATTGCGCATGGTTTCCGACAATACCATAATCAAAACACATTAGGATGGTTAAGATACCATTGTGGCAATGTTAATTAAGAAGTAGATTTTCTAGAATCGTTCTAGGCAATAAAGAACAATGAAAGATATTTTTAACGGAAATTGAGTACACTTGCAATCATGGGATGTGCAAGAAGGAAGAGTCCCGCACACTGCGAAAACAGTGGGAGCTATTCTTAGGCTAGAGGACCTATGTCTTGATTGGATCTCGACACGTACTCAGAAAGTTTTGTAATGCAAATGTATACATTACAAAGGAAAACGAGTATGTAGTAAGGTTGAGTAAGGTACAAGAAGATTGATAAAACCTACTAACCAAAGCCTTCTCATAGGCTTAACATGATGAGCCATGTCATTTCAATCGAATTGAAATGAGCAACTACATACAAGATCAAATTAGATTATAGAACATGAAATAGTAATCAGGCATTGACTATTCATATGTGATAATCACATTTGTCGTTCGAGTTTTTACTTCAAAACTCTTTTATTATACTTTGTTACATCCAAACGGGTTGTAAAGACAATTGAACCCCGTTAAAGTGAACGCGGATTAGCATTGTATTCGCCCATAGTCACTTGTATGAGGTGACGTCTCGAAGTGACTAGAGTGTGATGCGATTGATGGCAAGTTCAAGTGCCATACAGTCATGTGAGATGACTAGTCGATCACATAGGCAGATTGTTAGGAACACTTTGTCGGGCCTTATGACCGCTTATAGAGTTCTGGCAAATTTATATAGCCTGGTCGTGGCGAGAGTTGCTATAGTATTCAAATGAGTCGATTCTTTTGACTAAAGACTATTCACCTAAGATGGCTCGGTTTGATTAACTTTGATTTGTGTTACTACGACCTTCGTAAATGGGGTCAAATGGGCATATTTTGGGTTATGATGTCTGTGGCTAGTCGAAGGGAATGAGTGCGATAGGAATTGTCCATCCCCTTGTCAGGGTTAAAACAATATCTCAGGGCCACTCGAGGAGTAATGAACTGGAAATGCGTGGCCACGCTCGGAAGGTATCTATGATAGATAAATCCGGTCAATCGTTATTCTCCAGATCGAGGAAACCACTCTCGATATGATCACTTGCAAGTACGACCGAAAGACACCTTGCATTGAGTGGGAGATAGTAATAGGACAAGAGAATTGGTGACGCACACTTGTCGAGGACAAGTGGGAGATTGTTGGGAAATGTGTCCTCAACAGTGCGATCACATGATTTAAATATCATTATTAAATCTCATTTTAAGAATACATGTGGGATGTAATATTTTACAAGTCAACTGGTCCACACATATCGGTAATGATTGGGTGACTAGAGTTTGACATTATTGTCGTGCGACGGTGGTGATCTATTGATCCCCTTAGGTCATACCTATAGGGAAATACTCTTAATTGATTATTTAATTAATCATATACCGATACGAGTTAATTAAATTGCTTAAAATTGACGGATAATTTTGTGAGTATAATTTACGTATCTCATTGTAAATATGATTAAATGAGACACGGTCTAAGTAATCGAATTGTTTTATTACTTAGATGAAATTATTGTTTACAGAAACAATTGAAATGGAATGAATAAATTATTATAAATACAGAATGTTGTAGTTTATAATTTGAAAACATTTTTGGTACAAGTAATTACGAATTACTAGTCGATTTTGTAAATGACATATTTTATGAGTATGTTGATTTTTAATATGTTAAAAATACATTACAAATTCACATGTCAAGTAACATGTCACATATGTCACACTTGACAAATGACAAATAAAATGGACCTTCCATTTTATCTTGTATAAACCGAAAATTAGGAGTATTAGTGGAATAATTATGTTGATTATTTTAATAAGAGAAAACATAATTATTAAAGTCTAATCTCTAGCCATGCCCACCTATGCTTTTGAGAAGAGCAAAAACAAAAAGTATTGGGCATCCTACCCAAGCCAATTTTCGGCCAACCATACAAGAAAAGAAAAAGAGCTTTTTCTTTTCAATTCATTCACTCATCATTTTTACATATAACATTTTCTAGTGTAAGAAAGTGGTGAATCTCTACAATATATGAATTTTCTAGAGAAATAAAATCTCACATATACTCCCTCTTGACCGAGTGATTCAAGAGCCAAAAATACAATTTATTTTGTATCAATTTTATAGCAAAAACTAATATTATTACTAGATCTAAATAATATTGGTTATTAAGATGTATTCCTTGGGTATATGCTTTTGGGAGGGATTCTACATTTGAATCCTTGTTCTTCCATTTGGAGAGCTCAAGAACAAAAGAGAAGGAGATCTCTTTTGTGCCCATATAAACCGAAATACCCATTGTAAGAATATGATTTCTTCTCTATTTTGTTTATTTGTTTGCATGCATAAAATCCACATTTAATTTTATGACAAATTAATTTCGACATATATGAGTATGTTAGTATGTATATGAATCTACATTTCCTTCAGGAACAGCCGTGGAAGCTTTCAGGCAAGGGCTACCCCTGGACAGTGGTTTCTATGACGCAATGACTATGAAGCCCTGCCATACCTTTAAAGATGTCCAGGCATTAGCCATAGGCTATATTCGGCTGGAAGAAGATAAAGTTTTCAAAGCAGACAACACTGACAACAACCCAGGATATGACAAAACCAACAGGAAAAGTTCCAACCACAGAGGAAGCAGTTCCAGGCCATCCCCTTATACAAGGCCTGACAGATTAGAACTCAACTATGCACAAGAACAACGAGGTAATTCCTATACCTATCCCCCTATCCAAGAGTATAACTTCTCCGTTGATATTGCAGGATTAATCAAAAGACTTGACAATATGGGAGACATTGTCAAATGGCCAAAGAAGACAGACAACCCCAACTCAAGGAAAGACACTATAAGATGGTGTGAATTCCACATGGACATAGGGCACACAATAGAAGAATGTCTGGGATTGCGCAGGCAAGTGGCCTACCTACTGAAGAAAGGTTACCTAAAAGACCTGATGCCATCAAAGAGCAGGGAAGATGACAGAGCAAGAAAAAATCAAGAAAGGCAACAACGTGACCTGCCTCCAGCACCACCCATCTATGAGGTCAAATTCATCAATGGAGGATCTGAGATCTGTGGCCTGACCAGTTCTGCTGCAAAGAAAATCGCCAGGGAGTCAAAAATGAAATCTCCTTTTAAACCTAGAAATTTACCTCAAATTACTTTTGACGACACTGATATGCAGGGAATTCCTGACCTACACCATGATAGCCTGGTTATCACCATGCAAATAGAGACTGCACGTGTTCTGAGAATTCTAGTAGATGGAGACAGCTCAGTCAACCTGATCATGCTCGATGTCCTAAAAGCAATGAAGATTGATGAAAGCCAGATCATAAAGAAATCTAATGTCCTAGTGGGATTCAGTGGAGAGACAAAGAACACGCTGGGAGAAATATACCTGCCAACATATGTGGAAGGAGTCTCCTCATATGAGAGATTTGGAGTCCTGGACTGCCTGTCATCCTACAATGCTATCCTAGGAAGACCATGGATCCATAATGTCAGGGCTATACCTTCCACCTACCACCAATGTGTCAAGATACCAACAGAATGGGGAGTAGCAACCATAAAAGGTGAACAAAAATCTGCCCAGGAATGTTACACTGAATCGTTGAAACCTTCCAAGACAGGTAAGTCTCTCGCCTAGCAATTATAGTACCCTGTCAGGACCACTTATGTGGCAGAAACCAAAATGGAAACATATCAAGTTATTTTAGACCCTGAGTATCCTGACAGGAATGTACTGGTTGGATCTGATGTCCCTGACAATATCAGACCAGAATTGGTAAGCTTTCTTAAGAGTAAGTCTTCATGTTTTGCCTGGTCTCATTTTGATATGACTGGTATAGATGCTAACATCATCACACATAAACTCAACATTGACAAATCTTATAAGCCTGTGCAACAGAAAAGAAGAAAATTTGCCTCTGAACGCAATACCATTATTAATGAAGAAGTAGACAAATTGCTAGACATGGGAATGATAAGAGAGGTCATGTATCCTGAGTGGCTGCTGGCAAATGCGGTGGTAGTACAAAAGAAGAATGGCAAGTGGAGAGTTTGTGTAGACTACACAGACCTCAACAAAGCCTGCCCAAAAGACCCATTCCCACTCCCTCATATAGATGCAATGGTAGACGCCACAGCAGGACACGAACTCCTAACATTTATGGATGCCTCAAGTAGATTCAACCAGATCAAGATGTACCCATCTGACCAGGAACACACTGCATTCATCACAGAAAGAGGCATATACTGCTACACAGCAATGCCCTTTGGCCTGAAGAATGCAGGGGCAACATACCAACGCCTGGTCAACATGATGTTCAAAGATCAAATATGGGATACAATGGAGGTCTATATTGATGACATGGTGGTCAAATAAAAAAAGGCTGAAGATCATGTCAGGGATCTAGAAGTAGCTTTCAAGATCCTGGAAGAATTTAATATGAAGCTCAACCCTTTCAAATGCCATTTTGGAGTTTCTTCAGGCAAATTTCTGGGATACATGGTAACCAAAAGAGGAATAGAAGCCAGCCCAGAACAGATAAAAGCCATCCTGGAACTAGAATCTCCCAAATCAGTCAAAGACATCCAAAAGTTAACAGGAAGAGTTGCAGCCCTGAACAGATTCATATCCAGATCATCAGAAAGATGCAGATCCTTCTATGACCTCCTCGGGAAGAACAAGTCATTGAAATGGTTGCCTGAACACGAAGCAGCCTTTCAGGACTTAAAAGCATACCTGACCACCCCTCCACTGTTGGCTAAACCAAACAAAGGAGAATCCCTGACGGTTTACCTATCTGTCACTGACACAGCAGTGAGTGGAGTTCTAACTAAAGAAATTGAGGGCCAACAGCACCCTGTCTACTATGTAAGTAAAAGTCTCATGGATGCAGAAACAAGGTATGGTTTACTTGAAAAATATGTACTTGCTTTAATTATATCTTGCACCAAACTTAGACCTTACTTTGAAAGTCACCCAATAATTGTCAGGACTAACCTGCCTATCAAATCTGTCCTGAGAAAACCTGAGCTTTCAGGCAGAATGACAAAATGGTCAGTGCAACTAAGCACTTATGGCATAACCTTTGAACCTAGGACAGCAATTAAATCTCAGGCATTAGCAGACTTTGTGGCTGAATTCAGTCCCAGCCTAGAACCAGGCCTCATAAAAGAAGTCAACCATCTAGACACCCGCAAATCAGGCCAGGAATGGACCTTACACGTAGATGGAGCAACAAATATGAGAGGAACTGGCCTAGGACTAGTATTGAAATCACCACAAGGGGACCTAATTGCTCAGGCTATTAGTTGTGAATTCAAAGCAACAAACAATGAAGCTGAATATGAAGCCCTGATAGCTGGACTCAAGGTATGTATAGAACTTGGTGTGACAAATCTCAAGGTAAAAACTGACTCCCTTTTAATTTCTAATCAAGTCAAAGGAATATATTCTGCAAAGGATTCAAAAATGATTCTCTATTTAGACTACGTCAAAAACCTTTGCAAAAAATTTAGTTCATTTGACATTGATCAAATACCAAGAGACCTGAACACCCAGGCTGATGCTCTGGCCAGCCTGGGATCAAATTTCAGCCCTGCTGTGTTTGATAAAATACCCATTGTCCACCTGTTAGAACCAACCATTGACAAACCTGACCAAACTTGTCCCATCTATGAGGAGTAAACTCTTGGACCAAATCATACTATGATTGGTTCTTACAGGGGATACTTCTTAAAGATAAGAATGACGCAAGAGCTCTAAAGATCAAAGCCTCCACCTATACTATTATCAATAACATGTTGTTCAAAAAGTCACAGGCTAGACCTTACCTGCATTGCCTGGAACCTCATGAAGCTAAACAAGTTATAGACAAAAAACACAGGATAAACAACTACTAGGCCTGGCCTGAAAAGACACCACGTCAGGCACAAGGGTAGTATCATCAAAGCTGGACAGGCGACAAGAGAAACACGATCAGGCCATATAAACAAAGTCCCTATAAACAAGGAAGACCTATTCAAAGGGAGAATATAGAGGAAAGGATCAAAGGCAACGGCTGGAATGAATAATGGGTCAATCAACCACTTCCGGGTAAATAGGGCACGAGTCCTATTTACCAGGAAACCCTAAATAAACTTGAAGAGACCGTTTTGAAGCTATTATAAATAGAAAAGAAGATTAGAGAAGGGAACATATATACTCACTCACTCGTATACCCATACTACTACTCTCATTCTTGTATTCAACATATAATTGAGCAATATTCTTAGCCTGTCACGCCTGACATACAAATTCCCTGTCAGGCTACTTAAAATCATAGTGAAAATCCCTCATGGCTTGGTGCCCGTGGTTTTTTCCCTTATTCCCAGGGTTTTTCCACGTATAAATATTTGTGTCTTTACTTTTTGTTCATTTATTTATTTAATTACATTAGTCAGGCGAGTCAAATTGAGTTAGATCACCCCTCAAATATTCCCTGGCAGGACGTCATTATTCAGTGAAAATCTTGCTAAAATAGCTGGTGTTCCATACTGTAAGGCTGGACATGATCATCATTAAAAAGAACGTATGTATGAGCTCTATGTCGCACGTCAGATGACATATCCTTGGAAACACGACCCCTTACACCTTTTCCATTAATCCAGTCACTATGACGATTCGTAGGATCTCCAATTAACTCATCCAAGGAGAGGTACGCGTAACAATACGAACGAGCTTCATCAATAATTGCTCGCTCAGTAATAGACCCCTCTGGACGATACCTATTAGATGTGTAATCCTTGTAAACTTTCATCAATCGTTCGAATGGGTACTAATATCTCAAGTACACTGGCCCGAGATACAAAACCTCCCGGACTAGGTGGAGAGTAAAATTAACCATGATAGTGAAAAATGAGGGAGGAAAATACATTTCAAACTGACAAAGACTGGTGACGAGGATGTCCTGCAAAGTTTCCGCATCATCGGGATCAATGACTTTACTGTTGATTGATTTGAAGAAATAGCAAAATCTAATTATAGCATGTCGAACCTTTGGAGGTAGAATGGAATGAACGGCCACATCTAGTAGTTGTTGCATCAATGTATGATAGTCATGTGACTTTAAACCAGTAAGTTTTAGGTCCTTCAACGAAACAAGGCTTCTAATATTAGACGAATAGCCCTCTGGCACCTTAATACCATGCAAGCATTCACAAAACTCTTTTTTCTCCTTTTTTGAAAGAGTATGAGCTCTTGGCGGCAAAAAAGTTCGATTTCCGTTTGTTTTAGCAGCCAGCTCGAGCCTAATACCCATCTCAACCATATCATCCCTAGCTGCCTTGTTGTCTTTTGTCCTACCCGGAACATTCAGCAGAGTATTGATTATATTATCACAAACGTTCTTTTCAATGTGCATAAAATCTAGGCAATGTCTAACCGGGAGGTCACGCCAAACTTCGAAGTGTAGGAGAAAGTGAAAGATATTGAGATAACGTATGGGAAGAAGGGACCTAAGTTGTCTACTCGTGGTTATAAAAAAACGTTTGTGACCATTCAAAATCTGAGGACTCCCACGTTGCTCAGGACACCCATTAAACGCCTTGTGAAGCTTACAATAATGATGATCAGGGCATAACCATCGACGATTTCTCCTATACACATTGTTGGGCCTGGAAATCCGCAGATATTCCTGAACAATATCTCACCTCAACCTGACCGTCAGGGTGTCAGAATATCAAGCTACCAGGACACACGAAGATAGGCGTCAGGCCATGGAGAGGACAACGGTCAAAATATCAGGACGATATTTGACCAAGAAGTCTTATTATAGAAGAATATATGCGCGAAAATTAGGAGCATTAATTGAAAAGATTCAGCAATTAAAGACGGCAATTAAGGGCGAAATAATGAGCATTATTCCGGGTAATTAAGGCAGGATATTCAGCATTAATGGAGGAAGATTTAGCAGCCGTTTAACATTTGTCTATATAAAGAGCACTAAGATCATTTGCACAGGACATCATCATCACACAAGACAAGATCTCTACGACATATTAGCAATACTCGTATACAAATTGAGTTATAAATATTCGTGCAATTTATCCAATAATATAGTAAAATCCTCTCCTGGCTTGGTGCCCGTGGCTTTTTCCCATTTAAGGGTTTTACACGTACAAAATCTTTTGTCTTGCTATTGTTCATTTACCGTACTTTATTCTTCTAGTTTTATACCCTGTTATACTTACTCACAGATTAATTCGAGCTAGTTAACCCTACCTAGACCTACCCTGACCTGATTTCGCCTTGTGCAAAATCCATACAAAATAATTGGCGCCCACCGTGGGACATCTAGCTCTTTAAAATCTTTTTTCCTTATTTCACAAAAATCCAAATAACCTACAAAAATGGCCCAGCCTACCATCGAAGAACAATTGAATGCAGCCCTCCAACAAATAGTTGAGTTGGAAAGCTTGAAAGAAAAAGTAGCCCAAACTGAGGCTGAAATCCTTCAGTTAAGAGAATCTGAGTTAGCTCTGAAACAAAAATTGGAAAAAACCCAGGGAGCAGGCTCTAGATTCCAGACAGGAACGCCATTTGCATCAATTATCAAAAATATTGATTTCTCCAGCTTTGGGAGCCCGAGTGGCTCTAAATTCATCATTGTAGATGGCGATGGTGAGCCAAACGATAACAATGAAAATCCTGATGAATCTGCAGCAGCCATCACGATGGCAGTGGTCCAGGAAATCAAGAAGTTAAATGAAAAATTCGAGAAGATACCTGGAGTTCCTGCAAGTTTAGAAGAAGCTGCCTTTGATAGCTATGCTGATTCGCCTTTTATAGACAAAATAGCAAAAGTGGACTTGCCAAAAAAGTTTGTGATTCCATCTATGAAGATCTATGATGGAACTACGGATCCACAGAATCATGTGGCTCTCTATAAACAGAAAATGTTAGCTGCATCCATCCCCAGCGAGTTCAGGCAAGTTTTCATGTGTAAGGGATTTTGAACAACCCTGACCGGACCTGCTTTACAATGGTACATCAACCGGCCAACTGGGAGCATCCACTCATTTGCCAACCCGATCAACAACTTCAACCAACAGTTTGCAAGCAACAGGGAGTTGGAGAAGCGGTCTAGTGATCTTTACAGGATTACACAGAAGCCAGAGGAGACCCTCAGGGTGTTCCTCGCCAGGTTCAACAAAGAGAAAGTGTCCATTCCCAGGTGTGACGTTGGAACAGCAGTGGAGGCATTCAGGCAGGGGTTACTACCTCATAGTGACCTGTATAATGAACTCACTAAGTATCCCTGCCACACCTTCGAATATGTCCAGGCCAAGACTCTTGCATATATCAGGCTGGAAGAAGACAAGAGCTATAAAGTCGGATCATCCAGTGGACCAAAAGACTATGAAAAGAGCAGTATGAAGAGCAACAAAGGAAACAATTACAAACCTACTCCATATTCCAGGCCAGACCATTCAGAAGTCAACCTGCCACATGAGTATCAAGGTAAGGCTAAAGTTTTTCCACCTATTTCTGAACATAACTTCAGTGTTGATATTGCAGGATTGATCCAGAGACTTGACAATATGGGATCAGTAGTTAGATGGCCCAGGAAGGTGGAAAATCCCAACCCTAGGAGGGACAACTCCAAATGGTGCGAATTCCCCATGGACATTGGACATACGACGGATGATTACTTCACCCTGAGGAAAGAAGTAGCTTATCTGTTGAAATCCGGATATCTAAAAGACTTGATCAGGACGAAAGGCAGAAATGCAGACCAGGGCAAGGAGAACCAGGAACAAAAGCAGGACCGCAACCTTCCTCCACAACCACCAATTTATGAAGTGAAATTCATATCTGGTGGATCAGAAATTTGTGGCCTGACCAATTCAGCAGCAAAGAAGATAGCCAGGACGCCAAGGACCACATCACCTTGCAAACCGGATCATGTCACGACAATCAGTTTCAGCGATTGCGACCTGGTAAGGATTCCTGATGTTCATCATGATGGCCTGGTAATTTCTATGCAGATTGGAACTGCTACAGTAAGGAGGATCCTAGTGGATGGAGGCAGCTCGGTGAACCTGATCATGTTTGACGTACTGAAAGCCATGAATATTGGTGAAGATAAAATCACCAAGAAATCCAGCGTTTTGGTAGGGTTCAGTGGAGAAACCAGAAGCACATTAGGAGAAATCCATCTTCCAACCTACGTTGAAAGAGTCTCATCTTATAAGAAATTTTGAGTCCTGGATTGCTTGTCATCCTACAACGCAATTCTGGGCAGACCCTGGATTCATAATGTCAAGGCTGTGCCATCAACCTATACCATTATCAATAACACTTTATTCAAGAGATCGCAGGCTGGGCCATACTTGAGATGCTTGGAGCCTGACGAAGCTAAACAAGTACTCCAAGAAATACACGATGGACACTGTGGCAACCATAAAGGAGGAAAGAGCCTGGCAAGTAAAATACTCAGGACAGACTACTACTTGCCAACACTGAGGGCTGACTGCTTGGAATACTGTTCAAAATGCGAAGCCTGTCAAGTTCATGCACCAATAATACATCAGCCGTCTGAGCTTCTTCACTCAATTTCTGCACCCTGGCCATTCATGAAGTGGGGCATGAATATTGTAGGGAAGTTGCCTGTGGCTCCAGGACAGAAAGTATTCATGTTGGCTATGACTTATTACTTCTCCAAATGGATCGAAGCTGACTCTTTCAAGCAGGTAACCGAAAAAGAAGTAATATCCTTCATCAGGACGAATATTATTTGCAGATATGGAGTTCCATCAGAGATAGTATGTGACAAAGGAACCCAGTTTGTGGGGAAAAAGACAAAAGCATTTTGCCAAGAATGGAATATTAACCTGGTCACCAGGGGCGGACCTGGGGGTGCGCACAGCACCCCACGTGCGCACCCTCAGTTGCGGATTTTTTTTTTATTAAAACAAATTACTGATGAAAGGATATGTATTTAATTTATGTGATATAACTCATGTAAAGTAAGAGTGCCCTAGTGGATAGTATTGGGCTTTCTAAACCAGGCGGCGAGGGATCAAACCTCCTAAGAGTCTAGTTTTTCTTTTTTTCCCTTTCTTTTGCTTTATGGCCAATTCTCAACTTCCTTCTTTAGTTATTTTTTTTTCATTCTTCCCCCTTTCTTTTTATTTACTCAATTTGTAATATAGAATATTAATATTAAGTTCTCTCTAATGATTCGTTCTATAAATAAATTTGTTTTATTCTTTTTGTTTGTTGTGAATGTTGATTACATGTTAGTTTAAGTGTTTCACTCATGACTTCAGTTACGTAAACGCTAATTTCGAGATAATTCTTAACACCACTTTCATACCGTTTTTACCAATTTCAAATACTCCGTAAGTTATATGTACGTGTTTCATTTAATACTCCGTAATAGGCAACACTTTCTCACTACACGATGAGATTCACTAGTACTTTCCCTATTAAAAATTGCAGCTTATTTTAGAAATCATCAAAATTAGGGTCCATCTTTATTGCATGATCTTCAAATTTCACACCCTTTGTCCTATTAATTTAGCAATTACGTAATTTATTTGCCTTTTTTATTTTATGAGGGATATTTTTTTATTCTTTATGAGGTGTATTTTAATCAAAAGGCAAATAAAGGATTGACACGGAGCATATTCTTTAAGGTACAAATCAAATTTTCATGGGGCATATTTTACTTGGGTCGATCGGCTTCGTTAGAAAGTGCACCCCCTCTACTTAAGTCCTGGGTCCGCCACTGCTGGTCACATCAACCCCTGGATATCCAAAAGCTAATGGCCAGGCTGAATCTAGTAACAAGGTAATCATAAGCTGCTTAAAGAAGAAACTGAAGAGAAGACGAGGCAGATGGGCTGAAGAACTTCCATTAGTGCTATGGGCAGACAGGACAACCCCAAAGACATCGACGGGCCAAACACCCTATTCTTTGGTGTATGGCTGTGAAGCTTTCATCCCTGCAGAAGTTCGGGTACCAACATCAAGATATAGCCTGAACAATGTCGAAGCAAACAGCAACCTAATGCAAGACAACATGGTCCTGACAGAAGAACTAAGAGATGCTGCCAAAATCAGGTTGGCATGATGACTAATGAACTAGATGCCCCACGGTGGGCGCCAATTGTTTTAGCAGGATTTTCCCTGAAAGGATCCAGCTTATTTATTGAGTGATCAGGGTATCTAGTTCTGTGAATTAGAAGTAAAAATATAAATGGATAATAGAAGAGAGTGTAATATAGATTGTGTTATTATGTTTCTAATATAGGCTGAATACAAACAATGCGTATAAACTCAAATATTAGAGAGAAGATAGAGAGTAATTTGCCAAATATATTGATTAATTCGTAAAAAATTAGATCTCCTTTACAATTGTTTTCTAATGCTATTTATATTCTTCAAATCATAACGTTGGATGCTGCCCAACGTCTTTCTTGGCCGTTGGCAGCTACTTGCTGAAAAATAGCGCACACTTCTGTAGACACCTCACTTCTGCACCCCTCGCAAACCACCCGGTGATGATTGGGCCGCATGTTTGATTCGCGGAACGATTTGTGACAGTTCATAAGATTATCGTCAAGTGATTGCTCAAATATTAATGTCTATCTCTTAGTTGTCATCTACGTCCCGATACGGTCGTTTTGACAGTAATTAGAGTATATTCGGAGTCCGGGCCTAAAACCGTCTCCATTTTCTGATAACTGTTAAATCCCGAGTCGGAATGTTCTGGAATGTTCCGGATATTTCTATTCCATATTTCATAAAATTTATCTTTTAGTAAACAAATTTCCCGTAATATTCACATAATATTTTAAGGAAAATCGAATTATTTCCGTCCTACCATAACACAAACACGGAGATCTTTCTTCTGCAGGAGAAGACTCCTTGGGAACAGACGCAGCAGGTGCTGCGCCTCTTCCAAGAGACGCAGTGGCTGCTGCGCCTCTTCCCAGGCCCTTTTCTGCATGTTTCTCGTATCTTTTTCATATCTTTCCGAGATTTACTTCCAAAGAGTCTCCGAAACCCTAATTCCTTCACGTGATTAGTATAAATAGGAGCCTTCGCTCCTCATATTTCTCACGCGAGTGTCCGCCCTTCTCTTCTCCCTTTGCATTCTAGTCTTTGTTCTTACTTTTTGGCGTCTACGTGCTTGAACATTCGACCACGTAAGCTCGGATCTTTCTGAGTACCAGCCTTTCCGTTGCATGACCGACCAATTTGACCAACTCCACAATTAATTAATCAACTTAATCAATCAACTTAATCGTTTTCCTCTTACGAGGGCACTTTCTTTGCATTCGCGTCGAGCATCACTAATCGATATCTTAGTCCTTCTCGTTTCGTCAACATGTAAGTCTGAGGGTGTATAATCTCTCTTTTATTTATTGTATTTTATTTATTGTATCACCATTGTAAGATTTATGTCGAAAATACCGATTAAAACCGATTTCTAAAACCGTCTTTAAAGAAACCCTTTTTACGGATTTCCAGTAGACAGACGTCGAGAAAGGACGCAGCAACTGCTGCGCCTCTTCGAAGGAGCGCAGCACCTGCTGCGCCTCTTCGTGAGGCTGCCGCAGTTCCTGCTTCCTTTCTTCTTCCTTCGTCCTCTGTAATTCGTTTGCTTTATTTCTTTTCTTTCGTTTGTCCTTTAAATTATTCACCATAATAGCATAATAATCACATGTATATTATTTATTCACCATTAACACATATAATTCATCATTAAATCCGACTTAAATCCCAAGTAATTCATATTTGCGGTTTTTCGTCATTAAATTCAAATCCGGGTTATAGAAATTCGATTCGTTCATATTGAGTTTCTGGAATTCGTCATTGATATATTTTCATCTGTTTATTCACATATTCATCATTAATTTGTTGTTAATTCATCATGTTTAAACTATTTCATTCACCATGTCACTAATTAATATTTTTCACTTCTGTCATTATTTCGTTCATGTAAATAATTCGTTTGCATCCGTCTCATTCATATTGTACTGTTTTTATGACCCATTCATATGTTAAATAACCTATTAATCACTTTCATCCGAGTAAATAATTTAATCGATCTTTAAATTTACCAATTCACACTAACGGCTTGCAATTACGGCCTCACAGCCAGAACTGAGCCAAGGAACAGACGCAGCGTCTGCTGCGCCTATTCAAAGGACGCGGCTTCTCTGCTGCTTTTTTCTGGCTGAGTTCTGTCTCAGAACTCTGTTTCTGCCTTGACTTAGTTTATTAGCTTACGTACAATCAACTATTAACCGTATTATCACGCTAATTCCTGTTCGTCGATCTATTCTTTTATTCTTTTTCTCAAAATTATCCGTTTTAAAGGTATTTTCGACATAAATCGCCTATCCCAATGTAATTATTGTAATTTTCATTATTGTAATTTATAATTATTGTATTTCTTTTATTGCTTGAATGTTTTCACATGTAATTGAGCATTAAATCCTACTTCGACCTAATTGCATGATAAACTACTTGTCTCACCGACTTAGTCTGATCTTCACATGTTAGGATTAAAACTTGGATGTTGCATTGCATGCATATAACCGACGATATATCAAGTACGAATAACTTCCCTAATCATTAGTAGAGGCCGCTATCGAGGCGGGCGGGATTAGGTGTTCGATCAAAAGAGCTTCCTAATACGTACCTTCACCCCTTACTCCAGATCTCCGTGAGCACCCGTGTTCATTGGCATCCACGAGAGTCATTCTAGACATAGAATGCTAAGGGTAACGATTGCTTAGTGTTCATGTCTCTACTTTGTGTCTTGACATGGCACGAGGTATTCGAACGGTTCCAATTTCCCATAAAAATTGGTGGCGACTCCATACAAAATGCAAACGCTTGTTTCTCTTTTCCGTACCCAAGCGCCCCCGTGGGCGGCCCGCTGTCCACATTTTGGCGACTCCGCTGGGGATAATACACTTACGTGTAGCTAGGGTGAAACTTGAACAAGGTTAGGGAATAATTTGTACAAGACAATTGTCGGTTTTCATAACTCGGTCTTCCTAGATCGTTTATTCGGCCTTCCTAGGCCCAACCCAACCCATTCGACCAATCGTCCCGTCTAAACGGTCCTAATTCTTATTTGGGCCTAAGGATGGATAGCGATTGACGTCATCCATACCATGACGCTTACTCTTGTTTGTGTCAAGGGCCTTCGCTACTTGAGGAAATGGACTAGGAATCGGCCTTACTCTTGTTTGGCACGAGCCTCTCCACAGACTTCGGGTTTGATGGTTCGGTATGGCAACCCACCCTTTAAACCAAAACCCTTTTAAATGCACTCAGCATCCCGTTATAATGCTTGTATAAATGTGTATACCTTACGTGATCACCATTTCTAAACAAAACCATGACGATTTTTCAAAAAATCAAAACCTTTTCCTAATCAAAAATTTTGAAATAGGCCTAGATTAGCGCAAAATTCGGTCAAAACTCTGTCCGTTTGTCGTGTCAAAATTCGGGCCACAAGCCCATTTCAAAACCTCACTTTGAGTCCACTCCTACAACTACACTACAGTTGGCTAGGACACACATTTTCAAAAACCTTGTCTTTCTTCAAAACTCACTCAACCCAAGTGGCACACACCCACTTCACGAGTCAAAACATTTATTCTTTTAGCAAGTGTGTAGAATGGTCGATCGTGTTTTGATTCGTCCTCGATCTCTTATCCAGTTCGCAAGATGCCGGGATCCAGTGAAACAAACTTCAACCAACTTCAAGACAGTAATGATCGAATCCTAGTCGCGCTAGCCCAAATTCAAGTCACCCAAGAACAAGTCCATGATCGCCTTGAAACTATCGAAGGACGGATCTATTCCGTAGAAGGGAGACTACCCCCTCAAGAAGAGGAAGTAATAGGTAATTCCGATGATGAATCTAGAGACGGAAATCCTCACTTGGGGATGACTATAGCTGAGAAAAGACTCCAACATCTGGAGGAGCAATTGATGTACCTTAAGGGGAATGACATTTACATGGACAACAATCGCAAGTATGAGGCCATCAATGCCAAATTTCCAACTAACTTCAATATGACGGATATCCCTAAATTCAAGGGGCACGAGAACCCTTTGAACCACATCCGTGCTTTCAAAGATTACATGTCTATCAAAGGCATCAAACCCGGGATGTTCTTAAGGATCTTTCCTTCATCTCTTGACACTATCCCGAAACAATGGTTCTACTCCTTAGATCATAAGAAGGTCGCCACTTGGGAAGATGCCGCAATCGAATTTTCTAAACAATATGCGGATAACGCCGAGATCCAAGTCAACATGCGCACTCTAGAGGTTCTTACCCAAAATGACAAAGAAGGATTCACCGACTTCCTAAGTAGGTGGAGAAAAACTAGCACTCAACTAGTTGAACGTCCGGATGAGGCTACCCTCGTGGAGAAGTTTGTGGATAATCTCAAGCCCATCTATGCCAACCATTTGAGATATCAAAACATCAAAAGTTTCAAGGACTTAACTGTACTAGGGACAAGGATTGAAGATGACATCCGTAAAGGACTCTTGTCCAAACGGGTAGGTCGAGGATATCAAGGGTCCACAAGTCGTTCATACGGCTCTACTAGCAAGACCGATGAAGTTAACCTTCTCGAGCCATCCAAGAAAACCACCCCGCCAAGTAAATTCACAAACCTTGGGGATACTTACTCCAACGCTCTAAAAAGGTTAATGAAGCAAGGTAAACTCCAACCCATTGGGCCTACTCCCGAACCCGAAAGAAAGTCCAAATTCTGGGATGAGAATTCGTACTGCGAATACCATAGGGGCAAGGGGCATGACACAGAAAAATGCTACAAGTTGAAAAACGTGCTTCAAGACATGATTGAAGACGGTCGATTGCCAATACCACCGGGAGGTAAGCCCAACAACACTCAGAATCCTCTTGGAGTTCTAGTGATCACAAGTGATGAATCTACCTTAGATTGCTCACACCTCATTTCTCCCATCAAAAATGAAATCCATGCAATCGAGAATGAAGGGTTCTACTCTACTATTTTCCCTACCATTTCCGACTTCATCACATGGGCAAGAAGTGTGGATAGACAAGTTTGGGAACTAGAAAACAGGGTGACAACTTTACGCAATCCCAACGCAATACCCGAAGAACATGTGCCACTAATCTTCTCTCAAAATGCCACTATGCAAGAAGTAGTCACCGTAGTTGATAAACTGGTCGACCAAATCATACGACTAGAAGATGATATCATGAGAATGAGGGAACTAGCTGCAATCAATGGAGTTTGGGCCGACGATGATGAGGACGAGTATCTCATTGAAAAATCCGTAGTCAAAGAAATAGTCCAAAATGGTGAAGACCAAGATGTGGACCACCTAACTCGTTCGGGTCGTCCATATCAAAGCACTACTCAAAACGGTCCAACCAACGTCATCACACCAAATGACAACGAAGATGACCCCACCGATCATTTGCTCAAGCAATTACAGAAAACGAAGGCTGATCTTTCAGTCTGGCAATTAATAGCAAGCTCATTCCCACATCGCCAAGCTTTACTGCAAGCTTTGGCCAAGCTAAACGTAGCACATAACTCCACTCCTGAAGATGTAGTCAACTTGGTCTTCCAAGAATCACCGAAGCTAAGTAATCCTATTACTTTCTCAGACGAAGATTTGCCACCTTTTGGCGCCAGTCACAACCTTGCTCTATACATCACTGTCATTTGTCTAAAGAAAAATGTGCCAATGACCTTAGTGGATGATGGCTCCGCGGTCAATGTCATACCCCTCAAAACGGCATACAAGCTAGGCATGAAAGATTCGGATTGGACCCCTACCAATCAAGGTGTGCGCGCGTACGACGGTACACGACGAAAGGTAGTAGGACTTGCTAACCTAACCATAGCCACAGGGCCAATCGAACGAAAGGTTAACTTCCAAATAGTAGACATTGAAGCTTCATTCAATATACTTCTGGGAAGGCCTTGGATTCACGCTTCCAAAGCGGTAACATCCACCCTTCATCAAAAGATCAAAATCCCACTAAAAAGGCAAAGTAGTGACGATCACTTCGTCACCCATCAAGGCAATAATCGAGAAACAGTCGAACAATCAAGTCCTTGCGGATCCCGTATACGAACTTGGGGGCTTCCAAAGTGTAAACGTCATAGAAAGCGAGTTGGCACCTTTATACTATAATCCCTACTCCAACTTGGTGGTCAACCACATACTCAAGTACCAGGGATACTTCCCTGGAATGCCTTTGAACCCTATTCGGAAGAAAACCTTCGCGCCATACAAGGAAGGCAACTCAAAGAGGATACCACTTGGACTAGGGTACAAACCCACAAAAGAGGAGGTTCTCGAAATGCTTGCCCAAGTTCAAAACCGCAAACATGTAGGAGTCCAAATGAGGCCCTATCTCCCTACCTTAAATGGATACTTTGTTCAAGAAGGAAGTCTAGAACTCTTTCACGGATTTCCCGAACCTTGGCATTATCTCGAGAGGAAGCTAGCTGGAATCGAGATCTTTCACGATTGCTACTTTATCCCTCCAGAAACGGTTCCTACCGTCAAAACCCGTCAAGCACCTTGCTTAGACGAACAAGCTGTTAGCCTATTATTCGGAGAAGATCGATTTGTTAGGGCCGCGCAGGATGAGATCATTACCATGATACTTCAAGACGATCACTTCAACCCTACCGCGCTAATCACAGAAACTAGCGTGAGTCAACAGAAAGGATGGAGAAAATCAATCAAGTGGACCAACAATCAAGGAAGACTCTTCAAACTCACCACTGGAGAAGGAGAGATGTTCAAAGGAGAACCAGAAGACGACGAGTTCGAGTCGGAGTCGGAGTCGGAGTCAGAGTCAGAGTCTAGAGAAGTCATTAGAGAGTCTACTCCTGTCATCATCCCCACTCCCTTTGTTTTTCCTAGCTTAGTCTCGAGTAGTCACAGTAGTTCGAGAAATGCCCCAACCACTGTCCCTTTACCGCCACTGACCATGGATCAGTTGGCTTCCTTGTTTCAACTCTACTCAAATTTGAATATGAATAAATCAGGTTCTGCTTACTCTCTGTGTTCTTCCGAGTGCAATTCTGTTTATGATGATACTGAGGATGACCAAGACCCAGACTTGACCGAAATACCTCCCTACGTAGCCAAAGAAATACTACAGGAAGGGGAAGGAGGACCAGTAATAGAGGATACCGAACCCATCAACGTAGGAACCGAACTAGAACCCCAAGAACTTAGGATAGGGACTACCTTGAGCTCTACCGAAAGGGCCGATTTCATAGACCTCCTAAATGAATTCAAAGACGTTTTCGCTTGGTCCTACAAAGACATGCCAGGGATCGACAGGGATATTGCCGAACATAGAATTCCGATCAAACCAGGTTTCAAGCCTGTGAAACAGAAGCTTCGACGAATGAGAACGGAATGGGCTCTCAAGATTAAGGAAGAAGTTGACAAACAATTCAAAGCCGGGTTCATCAAAGTTTCCGAGTATTCTGACTGGGTAGCTAACATAGTACCCGTACCAAAAAAGGATGGGAGAATCCGCGTTTGTGTTGACTTTAGGGACATAAACAAAGCAAGTCCGAAAGATGACTTCCCTCTACCTCACATCGACATATTGGTGGACAATACTGCTGATCACGCATTACTATCCTTCATGGATGGGTATGCAGGTTATAACCAAATCAAGACGGCCATGGAAGATATGCATAAAACCGCATTCGTCACCCAATGGGGAACTTATTGCTATACGGTAATGCCGTTCGGATTAATCAACGCCGGAGCTACATATCAACGCACCGCAACCACACTCTTACATGACATGATGCACAAAGAAGTTGAGGTATATGTAGACGACATGATTGTCAAATCCAAGGAAAGAGAAGGGCATATTGCGAACCTTCGCAAGTTCTTCGCAAGGCTACGAAAGTACAACATGAGACTCAATCCTCAGAAATGCACATTCGGGGTAACATCTGGCAAACTCCTGGGATACGTCGTTAGTCAAAGAGGTATAGAAATAGATCCTTCTAAAATCAAAGCTCTGATCAAAATGCCACAACCTCAAACAGAAAAAGAAGTCAGAGGATTCCTAGGAAAGGTGCAATACATAAGTCGATTCATATCGAAACTTATGATGATTTGTGAGCCAATCTTCAAGAAACTCAAGAAAACGGACCACTCCATGTGGGATGACGATTGTCAAAAGGCGTTCGATCGAATCAAAGAAATATTGGCTAAACCACCAGTGCTCATGCCGCCACAACGAGATCAACCTCTTGGTTTATATCTCACGGTAACTGAAACAGCCATGGGTGCCATGCTGGCTCAAACTGTAGGAAGCGAAGAAAGAGCTATCTACTACCTTAGTAAGAAGTTCTTGGAATACGAATGCAAATACTCACAACTCGAAAAAACATGCCTCGCTCTTGTGTGGGCAACGAAGAAGCTACGCCATTACATGCTTAGCTACTCCGTCAAAATATACTCCAAAATGGATCCGGTCAAATACCTCTTCGAGAAACCCGTCCTCAACGGACGTCTAGCAAGATGGACCTTGATGCTCTCAGAATTCGACCTCAAATACGTGCCACTGAAAGTTATAAAAGGTCGCGCCGTCGCCGAATTATTCGCAGAAAATCCTATCAATGACACACAAACAATAGATACCTGGTCATTTCCCGACGAGGATATACTCCAAACTGATGTAGACTCCTGGGACCTGTACTTCGATGGAGCGTCAAACTTAAGAGGATTTGGAATAGGGGTGTTGCTCATTTCTCCTGAAGGCGAGCATACACCAATTGCTGTCAAACTCGACTTCGAGGTGACAAACAATGGAGCAGAATACGAGGCTTGCCTCATTGGACTACAAGCAGCAGTGAGCTTAGGCATTAAGAACCTCCGAGTGCATGGGGATTCATCACTGATCATCAACCAAGTTACAGGATCTTGGAAAATCCGAAGCGAAAGCCTCGCACCTTATCAGGCTAGAATAGACCAAGTCGCTCAATTCTTTGATCACGTAACCTATCTACACCTGCCACGAGAAGAAAATCAATTTGCAGACGCTCTTGCGAAACTCGCATCTTTGATTAACATGCCAGATCACATGGTAGAAATGCCTTTGTGCATTGAACGACGGTCAGAACCGGCTTATGTCCACCAAATCACCGATGAAGAAGAAATCGCACAGGAACCATGGTTTCAAGCAATCCTGAACTTTAAGCTTAATGGTACCTATCCACCAGATATGGACAAGAGGGGACAACGTGTTATACGCCTACTAGCTTCCCAATACATCCTCATGCAAGGAGAATTATACAAGAGAACACCTCTTGGTGTAGTCCTACATTGCCTTGATCATTCACAGGCACGGAAGGTGATGGAAGAAGTCCACGATGGAGAATGCAGTCCTCATATGAGTGGGCCTATGATGGCAAAGAAAATCACACGTTTGGGATATTATTGGACCACAATGGAATCCGATTGCATCAAATACGTAAGACATTGCCATAACTGCCAAATCTTCGGGAATGTGCAACATGTCCCTTCTTCATTGCTCTATACAACGACATATCCTTGGCCATTTTCTGCATGGGGAATTGACATAATAGGGAAGATAACTCCAGCCGGAACAGGAGGTCACTGTTTCATTCTAGTAACAATCGACTATTTTACCAAATGGGTAGAAGCGGCTTCCTACACTGGTCTTACAGCTAAAAATGTGGCAAAGTTCATACAAAACAACATCATCTGTCGATATGGTTGCCCACATGAGATCATTAGCGATAATGGATCGCATTTCCAAGCTGAGACCGAGCAATTGCTAGCCAAATACAAGATTAAACATCACCACTCTTCGCCCTATAGACCACAGACTAACGGTGCAGTAGAGGCGGCGAACAAGAATGTTGTCACAATTCTCACGAAAATTATTGACAACTATAGAGATTGGCCGAGCAAGATACCCTTCGCTTTGTGGGGGTATCGCACATCTGTTAGAATGCCCAATGGGGCTACTCCTTTCTATTTGACCTACGACATGGAAGTTGTACAACCAGTCGAGCTAGAAATACCATCCTTGCGTATTCTACTCGAAAGTCAAATCCCGGAAGCCGATTGGAAAAGAGATAGATATGAAGAACTCATCCTCCTGGATGAACGTCGGCTACGCGCCTTGCATAATGTCCAAACATACCAAGCACGTATCAAACGAGCTTTCAATAAAAGGGTTAGGCCAAGGAACATCAAAGAAGGAGACTTAGTGCTTAAATCGGTTAGAGCTCTTTTACCTGTCGACCCACGGGGAAAATTCAAACCTAATTGGGCCGGACCATTTCTAGTCAAATCCATACTCCCAGGGGGTGCGGATAGGATCAAAGACCTAGATGGGAATGAGTTTTCAAACCCGACAAACCTCGACCAACTGAAACGATACTACGCCTAGAATATGAACAAAAACGCGCCTTGCGTAACCTCACGTGTCGCTCTTGTGGCACTAAATAAACGGCCCCTGGCCAAGCTGAAATAAGCTAACGTTACTATGCTCTTGCATTTTGACAAATTTGTCATCCTCACATCATCAAATAAACTAAATTCGCACCTTGAGAACAAGCAAGAGGCTCATGCTTATTTTCTAAGTTCATTACAAGCTCTTGCTTAGAACAATTATTCTTTTACATTTACTCGAACTACGCGCAAGGGTTTGATTTCGCTTTTTTTAAAGTGAATACGTAGGCAATCCTTCACGGGATTCAACCCATTATATCTAAAATGTAAATAGAAGGACATTTGCATTGCATTTGAAATTCGACAAGAATAATAAAAGAAAATCACAACGGTTTCATAATCATTTAACCTTTTTTATTTTCATTCATTTAATAATAATAATACGCTACATAATAAAAATAGAATAGGCTAGGATTCTAAAAACCCCACCCTTTTTATTACAACAATAACAATAATAATAATCAAATAATAAATAAAGACTCGGGCTATTCCTCCATTTTCCCCTTGCCCTTGTCATTCCTATCATATTTCTTGTCACGACCTCGAGCCGGACGCTCTTGCGCCACTTCAGACCTAATCACCAACGGTCTTTCTCGAGGCCTAGCCTTTCCATTCTTACCAATCACCATTTCCGCGACAGGAGTAGTCTTTGGTTTCTTCGAAGGATGAATGACTTGAAACCCAGCTTCTTCTTCTCCCTCTGTCAGATGCTTCTCCTTCTCTTTCTCTCCCTCGCGCACCTTGTAGTCAACGGGCTCGCGTTTCCTCAACTTCTCACGCTCTTCCGGAGTGGTAGCCTTTCTCCACCTCAGATAAGAATCCGACACCCACAAAGCATTGGCAGAGAAGTTCAAGAACCACATGTTTCTTTGGGCCCATTTGATAGCCCACTCTCTTCGACTCTCGGTAGTAAGCGCCACAGCAGTCTGCGGAACAGTATCAAGCCTAGGGATCGTATGTTTCAGCCCAATTTGTCTCATCAACCTCTCCGGGAAGATGCACACCATAAACTCCAATCCAGGAATACGCACGGACCTAGTGGGATCTAAGGAGGACACTCCAGTGACAGACTTAAGGTGCCACCATGGCACGACCCACCTGATCAACGGGCCATCATCACTCTTCAGCTTGTTCTTCCAATAATCACAAACCCGGGTGAAGTCCACCATGTACAACCGCGTCCTCATTGCAATCGAACGGGCATGATAGGAAAGTGCATGAACTGGGGGCTCGATCAATCGGAGCCGTGTTCCATAAGCCAAACCTACCAAAAGCGGGTATTAGACATCAAAAAAAAAAAAAAAAAAAAAAAAAAAAAAAAAAACGAAAAAAAAAACAAAAAAGAAGAGTGTCTTTTACCTGCAGAATGACGGGACTCCCCAAGAACGGCAGATCACGGTTGGATTTCCTATTATCCAAGCCCAAAATAATCTCCCCTAAGCATAAGCAAGCTGGGCTCCTGCGCAGCTCCATCTGTTCAACAAGGCCCAAAAGACGGGGATCACCTCTCAAGTCTTCGTCAACATGCCCTTGGAAGACATATACATGCAACAAGCAAAAGCCAAATGCCCTCCACCTAGCAACATGAGAAACGGTGGGGTCGGCCCTGTTGATGAATCGATCTATGAAGTCCAACATTCTCACGCCTTTCGAGGTAACCAAACGGTCTACCTCAAGTCTAGTCAATCCAAGCAAGTCTCTGAAGTTACTCTTGTGCCCTTGAGAAGTGGAAGGAATAGCGGGCAAATGTTCAGGGTCCCATCCACCAATAGCGGCAACTTCTTCAGGAAAGGGGCAAATATCACCCCCAGGGAACGCAAAAACATGATAATTCGGGTCCCAGTAGTCAAGGCAAGCATCCAAGAACGGTTTCACAACCTTGATAAGTTTCAAACTCAACAACGATCCAAAGTTATAAGCACCCATATCATGTTTTTCCATATTCGAAAATTCATTGGTCCATTCCTTCAGGCGGATCTCCAAAGTATTCATGATGAAAATATTGTCTTGAGAAATTTATGTAATAGACGAAGAAGAGACGGAAGATTTGTATGAATAAAAGCTCCATCGACGCTTCTATTTATACTAATTGCTGTTTCCAAAAATCCGTCAGAACAAGACAGCTTGGGAACAGGCGCAACACCTGCTGCGCCTCTTCCTCAGCTTCACTTCTGTGATTTTCCGCGTTGGATCTTTCCTAATCCCATGACGAATAATTTCCTATTCCTACGGGTTATTATTTTGGTAAATACGGGAATATTACCATGTTTCAGGTTTCCTAATTCCGCGGACACGCATTTCGAGACGACATCGACATTTCGTCATTTCTCCACACATGCACATTTTTCATTTTTTAGGAAATAGTTTTCATATTAATTCATTTATTTTAATTTCTTAATTTCATTTCTACATTTCTAACTTATAAATTTCATTTTTTTTCTTTTTTTAGGGGGTAACCCTCCCTACCGTCCGGTCATTTCCGGCAAATTTTTTGCATTTTTTGCATTCTTTCGAGTCTCTCATTTTGCGCTAATCAAGGCCATATTTATATGCAAATGTATGTTTTGCATGTTTTCTATGTAATTTTCGGCAGCATGACGGCGCAAACCGTCATCTACCAAACCTGTTCGAAACTAACCTGCAGGTACAAGCAACACAATCCAGCAGCAAAGGCACTCAGGCCATCGTATATATACCAAATGAAGAAAATGTACAGCAAACTGGGGGCTCGAGCCCCAAGCTAAGTCCAAAAATGTGCGTTCAAAATCAATGTACAAATGAGCAAAATACGACAAAAGCCAACAAATAAAAACTACTGCTGGGCGCCCTCCAGCTCTGCCACTCTCGCCACCAGAACGGCGATCTCGGCGTCCCGAACCTCGAGCTCCCTCAACAGGCGAGCCGTCTCCTCCCGAGACTGGGCCAACTCTCGATCCGACTCGCGGCCACCCCGTAAACAATAAATTGGCTCATGTCAATCGATTCAAGCAAAATCGGAAAATCAAAATTAAAAAATGAACTAGGCGTAAGGTTCATACCTGACGACCTCGACCGCCGACAAGTGCCTCGACGGCAGTAGCTCGCAGCCGGTTGGCCACCCTCCACAACGCCACGAACCGAGACGGCGCAACCTACATTTTCAAAAAAAAAGAAGAAGTTCTCAATAACTGAACAAACTCAATCAAATGTGTTCTTACGCAAAGAATTATACAAGTTAGAGGCTCACCCTCCGAATCAGATGCTGCCAGTCGTCTAGGCCAGCATCCGTCACAGCTACGTCGAAGTCACGCAGCTCGGAGATCGTCGTCCTCCCAGTCGCGTCAGTGTACTCAAGGGTCTCGGGGTACGCTGGGGGCTCGATGCCCGCCGCCTTGACCTCCTGCAAAGTCAAACATCACTTATCAATCGATGATCTTTCATCATTCTCAAAAAACATCAATCAAGTCAAAATAAAGATACTTACCACTACTGGCCAGTACGCCAACCTCCCGTAAAGGAACGCCGAGTAGTCCTCGCCAAGGAGAAGAAGGTCGTCACCACTCGCACCAGCCAAGTCCACCTCCCTCTCAGCCTTAGTAGGCTCCCTGAACATCGTCCTCGGAGGATCGATGGGAACCGTCAACGCATCCCGAGAGCACTGACGAGCCAAACGCTCGCCCAGGTACCACACAGGACCCATCGACGTCCTCAACAGCAGTCGGCTCGAGCTCCTAGGTCGAAGGACCTCAGCCACGAAAGGAGGCGCTCCAGCGTACTCCGCCCAAGGTCTGGGCACCCACTGCGACAAAATAAACAAAGATTATTCCTATGATCAATTAAAAGACAATATAAGAAACACGAGCAAATATAAATGAGATACTCACGCTACTCAGCTGAAGAGCGTTCACGTCCCGCCGGTAGACGTTGTGAGAAGAACGCTTACTCTTCGTCCGACACATCACCCAATCCGTCACGACGGGAAAGGCCCTCTCCAGCGTCTCCGTCCTCTTGGGCGCGAGGCTCGGGAAGTAGGAGTACACCCACGCCTGTAAAACAAAATAATCAATAACGATCTTTCGTAATTTGATAAAAGGAGGGAATTTTACTTTGATCTAAAGGTAGGTTCGTACCTCCAGCAGTAGTCCGGGTCCGACAGTGCCAGGAGAAGTCCTCTTCTCCATCAACTCCGGACGAACCATGGCCCTCATAAAGCGGATGAGGGCCGCAAAACCAGCAGTGACCCAGTCCCAACGTCCTAGGGAACTCAGGTCAGAAAGGAAGGGGAGAAGCTTCGTCGACAGCCTCTCGCCCTTGTCTCCGAGGTAAATCGAAGACAGAAACCACCACGGCCACAAAGCGAGCCCTCTGCTCAGCTGTACAGGGAGGAGGAGCCGTCTCCCTCCCATCGATCGTCACCAGCGCCGGGGTCTTCCCCGCAAAGTAATCTCGAACGTAAGAACTGGGTATCAAACCCGGCACTGAAACAGCCTTCGGCGACAAGTTCCAGCCGATCAATCTCCTCGCCTCGGCCGAATCCGCCCTCATGGCAGCCTCCGGCCACACCACCTCCTCGGTCCCACACGGCAGACCAGAAATCATGCCGTAATCCTCCAAAGTGACTCCCACCTCACCAAAAGGCATGTGAAATGTGGAAGTCGTATCCCAGAATCGGTCCAAGAAAGCACGGACCAGGCTAAGGTTAGCCCGCAACTTCCTCTTCGCGATGTCTCTCCAAACCTGAACCAAAGGACCGAACGCTCCACGCTCGATCATGGCCCTCTCCTCCGCCGACAGCCGCTCGTAGTGCTCCATCGCTGTCGTGTAGCCCGAGAACGACCTGATGTTCCCGGCCTCCTATTATGATTTAAAAACAAATCTAACTTTAGTTTTGAATGAAATTTGAAAGAAATTTGGATAAAAGAATGAAAGAGGATGGGTAATGAGTAGTGAATTCCTATTTACCAAACTCTTCACCATCCTGTAGGACAGGTGACCCTCTGCAGCCCACACCAGGTGCATGCTCTCCCAAGTCTCAGCCCACGTGGGAGCCCCTCTCAGCTGACGACCTCCTCGTCCGACGTTGGCCCGTCTCGGGGCCTCCTCCTCCTCAACGGCCTCCTCCTCGTGAGCCTCGTCTCCAGCAGCCATCACCGCAGCGGTGAAGGCCTGCTCCAAATCCCTCTCGACCTCAGTAGCGTCTATCTCCATGGGAGTCCTCCCAGAAGTAGAAGCATCGTCGCACCTGCAATGTTAAAGCAAATTTAGGCCGCGTCACATGACGACAAGCCTTGGTTAAGGGATTTTCGAGCCTTTGAAGCCCTGAAACCGCTCTTTTCTCGCCATCCTTGGCCATATTCCCACCTACCCGATCACTCATGTGGTAATTAGGGTCGAGTCAAGTCTAGTTTGAAGCCTAGTTCCGGGTTCGAGTCGAAATTTCGGCAGCATTTCGCTATAATGGTGATTATGCCCTAGAAAAGTGCCATGAAAAAGCCGTCACAAACCAAAATTCCGAAATGGTAGAAAGTTTACCCATCATTCAAAGATCCCAAATATCAAGTTTCATCGCAAATGGGCAATCCTAAGGCCATTTTCGAAGCAATTTACGGTTTAGCTGTGAAACCGTCTCAAAATTCACTCAAGGGCTCAAAACTTGATGAAAATTCGAAACAAATACATGGTTATGTTCCTAATATTACCTACTACCCATTTCTAATGTCAATTTGACAAGGCAAATGCGTTTGGGGGAAAAGCCCCAAATTTTCCATCAAAAGGGTCATAAACCCTAAATTTTTCGGCTCAAAATTGGACAAATTTAGACGATTAATGCAAGATTGAGACACATACCTCGATTAGTCATGATTAATGCAAGCTTTTGGATCAAACCTTGGCAAAGATGGTGAAGATTTGAGAGAGAAATGAGTGATTTGTGTTTCGAGCAAATGAATACAAAGCCTCTGATTTTCGCGTTTTTACGCAGGAAAACCAATTTGGGGAATAGACGCAGCAGACGCTGCGCCTCTTCCAAGAGACGCAGCTCTTGCTGCGCCTCTTCCTTTTGTTCCCTCCATACGGATTTTCAAAAATTCGTTATGAGTTCGTTATTTGTGGGCCCATCTTTGGTGCGCCTCTTCCCCGATGATACTTTTGTTCTTTTGGTCCGTTTGGCGATTTTCTTCGTTCCGGCCCGTATTTCCAAGCCAGCAGCAGACTGCCGCGCATCACTTATTACTTCCAAGACCTTTTGCTTGTCACAACGAGCATTTGTTCCTTCGCAAACTTGTACACCCCTTCATTATGTCTCCGGCGAGAGTAAGCGGATATACTTTCCCTCTCATGACAAGAAGAATAACTCCCAATCGTGTCTCCAGCGAGAGTAAGCGGACGTACTGTCTCTCTCAAGACGCAAGGATTGACATCTACCTAAGCAGATTTCCCCTCAGCAGTTCCCGCCTGTGTCCTGCTACTCGCAATTATTTCCCGAAGACTACCCAAAGCAGTTTTCTCCTCAGCAGTTCCCGCCTGCGTCCTGCTACTCACGATATTTCAAACCCTTCATATCTTTCAGAAACTTTCAGTAATCTTTCAGATAACCCTTTTCAGTTAAGCTCTCTTTCAGTCTTCTAGAGAGAATTATCCTTCGGCCTTCCCTTTAGAGAGAGATAGCCTTCAGGAGTTTAGCCTTCAGAAGTATTAAGAGATTCCTTCAGGTTCCCTGTGACCCCTAATGCCTTCAGACACCAAGTTATCTTCAAACCAAAGAGTTTTTCCGAAGCGTCTTCAGTCCCGTTTCACCCAGGGGTATCTCAGGTATGGTTTCTTCTTATGGCTGGCGAGGTTCCTTACGTAGTCTAATGGACTTTAAACGACCCTCCCCGATAGTCGACAAACTCTAAAATGTTCCCGACGACAGGTCCTTGGCTCAGACCCCTTGAGCCGCCTCGCGTCGCCATAGTCGTCAGGTCGTAATCTTCGATTGACCTGATGGCTATACTTTGACTTTCGCCTTGTCCAAGCCTCAGTCAAAGTGGGGGCTCTGTAGACACCTCACTTCTGCACCCCTCGCAAACCACCCGGTGATGATTGGGCCGCATGTTTGATTCGCGGAACGATTTGTGACAGTTCGTAAGATTATCGTCAAGTGATTGCTCAAATATTAATGTCTACCTCTTAGTTGTCATCTACGTCCCGATACGGTCGTTTTGACAGTAATTAGAGTATATTCGGAGTCCGGGCCTAAAACCGTCTCCATTTTCTGATAACTGTTAAATCCCGAGTCGGAATGTTCTGGAATGTTCCGGATATTTCTATTCCATATTTCATAAAATTTATCTTTTAGTAAACAAATTTCCCATAATATTCACATAATATTTTAAGGAAAATCGAATTATTTCCGTCCTACCATAACTCAAACACGGAGATCTTTCTTCTGCAGGAGGAAACTCCTTGGGAAACGACGCAAGAAAAGTCTGCGCCTCTTCCAAGAGACGCAGTGGGCTCTGCGCCTCTTCCCAGGCCCTTTTTTGCATGTTTCTCGTATCTTTTTCATATCTTTCCGAGATTCACTTCCAAAGAGTCTCCGAAACCCTAATTCCTTCACGTGATTAGTATAAATAGGAGCCTTCGCTCCTCATATTTCTCACGCGAGTGTCCGCCCTTCTCTTCTCCCTTTGCATTCTAGACTTTGTTCTTACTTTTTGGCGTCTACGTGCTTGAACATTCGACCACGTAAGCTCGGATCTTTCTGAGTACCAGCCTTTCCGTTGCATGACCGACCAATTTGACCAACTCCACAATTAATTAATCAACTTAATCAATCAACTTAATCGTTTTCCTCTTACGAGGGCACTTTCTTTGCATTCGCGTCGAGCATCACTAATCGATATCTTAGTCCTTCTCGTTTCGTCAACATGTAAGTCTGAGGGTGTATAATCTCTCTTTTATTTATTGTATTTTATTTATTGTATCACCATTGTAAGATTTATGTCGAAAATACCGATTAAAACCGATTTCTAAAACCGTCTTTAAAGAAACCCTTTTTACGGATTTCCAGTAGACAGACGTCGAGAAAGGACGCAGCAACTGCTGCGCCTCTTCGAAGGAGGGCAGCACCTGCTGCGCCTCTTCGTGAGGCTGCCGCAGTTCCTGCTTCCTTTCTTCTTCCTTCGTCCTCTGTAATTCGTTTGCTTTATTTCTTTTCTTTCGTTTGTTCTTTAAATTATTCACCATAATAGCATAATAATCACATGTATATTATTTATTCACCATTAACACATATAATTCATCATTAAATCCGACTTAAATCCCAAGTAATTCATATTTGCGGTTTTTCGTCATTAAATTCAAATCCGGGTTATAGAAATTCGATTCGTTCATATTGAGTTTCTGGAATTCGTCATTGATATATTTTCATCTGTTTATTCACATATTCATCATTAATTTATTGTTAATTCATCATGTTTAAACTATTTCATTCACCATGTCACTAATTAATATTTTCCACTTCTGTCATTATTTCGTTCATGTAAATAATTCGTTTGCATCCGTCTCATTCATATTGTACTACTTTTATGACCCATTCATATGTTAAATAACCTATTAATCACTTTCATCCGAGTAAATAATTTAATCGATCTTTAAATTTACCAATTCACACTAACGGCTTGCAATTACGGCTTCACAGCCAGAACTGAGCCAAGGAACAGACGCAGCGTCTGCTGCGCCTATTCCAAAGGACGCAGCTCTGCTGCGCCTGTTCCTGGTTGAGTTCTGTCTCTGAACTCTGTTTCTGCCTTGACTTAGTTTATTAGCTTACGTACAATCAACTATTAACCGTATTATCACGCTAATTCCTGTTCGTCGATCTATTCTTTTATTCTTTTTCTCAAAATTATCCGTTTTAAAGGTATTTTGTATTTTCGACATAAATCGCCTATCCCAATGTAATTATTGTAATTTTCATTATTGTAATTTATAATTATTGTATTTCTTTTATTGCTTGAATGTTTTCACATGTAATTGAGCATTAAATCCTACTTCGACCTAATTGCATGATAAACTAGTTGTCTCACCGACTTAGTGTAATCTTCACATGTTAGGATTAAAACTTGGATGTTGCATTGCATGCATATAACCGACGATATATCAAGTACGAATAACTTCCCTAATCATTAGTAGAGGCCGCTATCGAGGCGGGCGGGATTAGGTGTTCGATCAAAAGAGCTTCCTAATACGTACCCTCACCCCTTACTCCAGATCTCCGTGAGCACCCGTGTTCATTGGCATCCACGAGAGTCATTCTAGACATAGAATGCTAAGGGTAACGATTGCTTAGTGTTCATGTCTCTACTTTGTGTCTTGACATGGCACGAGGTATTCGAACGGTTCCAATTTCCCATAAAAATTGGTGGCGACTCCATACAAAATGCAAACGCTTGTTTCTCTTTTCCGTACCCAAGCGCCCCCGTGGGCGGCCCGCTGTCCACAACTTCCTATTAATCCGCTTGACTTAGTCTTCCTCAACAGACATTGGCTTGTTCCCTTTTACACGATCTGATATGTGGGAATAAAATGCTTTTGGAGTTGGACTTGGTCTTCCATGAAAGTAGGACATGAGCATTTCTCTCTATGTAACTGTTACGTTGTCTGACAATTCAATACAACCTGCCTAAGAGTTCTGCCAGGCTGTTCTATGCTTTCCTTTCTTGCCACCAGGTCTTTCTTCCAAGGTTTAATAGATTACTTGCCCTGGAATATGCTTCACCTGTCAAACAGTAGTTAGATTCGTCCGGACCTTGGTTGCCCCACTCAGCCTAATTATGCCAGGCTAGACTAAGGTCGGTCCAGGCTAATTTGGGCTCAACAGTAACTTATAAACTTTTAAAAACTTAGAAAAAATACATATAAGCTCAATAACAAATGAGGTCTGAAGTACTACATACGATGTATGTTTCATATTTCTCATTACGGAGTAGTAATTTTGGTTCATCATCCCTTACCTCTAATAAATTCATTTCTATATATTATTTCTGCTACACATGCATTATCATTAGAGCTGTTAAATCTTGACCCGACCCGACCCGTTTTTCAGGGTCAAGACCCTGAATTTTTTGTCCGACGATCCGAACCCGAAATGACCCGTTATTTTAGGAATTCCCGGGTGGTATGTTCGTAGTGACACATTAAATCCCGAATAATAATTACTCCGTATCTTATAAACCCTAGTTTCAACAATTATGATTAACTGACAGAAATTCTTGATAATTGATAAAAAAAATTATATCAAATAATATTAACAATTGATAAATAGATTGATTAGTAAATTAAGATCCATTGTTGAAACCATTTAAGCAATTAATAAATTAGGTTTTTGGATGATATGAGTAAAGGTTAATCTGATTAGGTTTGAGATTAGAAGGGTGTTAGAAGGAAAGTTAATGACAAAGTGCATGTGGAAGATTAAAATCGGTACGTGAAAAAGTAATTTCGTCTTTTGGACCATTGTGGTTACATTTGATCGTAAAATGTTCACAAAATCCCATCTTTTTGGAAAGATGAATAAAAAATGGTCCGTCTGAAACAAGAATTTGTGTATTATTTTCCTATACAACTATATATGTTAGCAAATTACTCAAAAATAAGGATTACGTGAGTCCAATGTATCTTTTGAGTCTATAAGTCCCAATAACAATCACACTTTATAGAGAAAAGGTAGGAAAAACACAAATGATAGTATAACACCGTCGTACAACACGCCCAAGTAAAAAATGACCAGTTTACGGTATAAACTATAAAATAACCAGTTTAAATTCAAAATTTACGTTTATAAACTTTTTAAAGTGGTCATTATATAACATAAAAGAGTTACTATACTATTTATCATAAAATTATACTTCCTCCAATTCGTTATAATGTTCCCCTTTGCTTTTGGCACGATATTTAAGGAATACTATTAAAAATGAATAAAGGACATTGGTGGGGTTGGTGTTAGGAGAGAGAGATGAATTAATAGGAGTTAAATAAGGAGTTGTGGGGCCAAAACATTAAGAAAAGTAATAAAATAGGAGTAAAAGAGTTGTGTGGGGTTTGGTTATAGGAGAAATGAATGAATAAAATAAAAGTAAAAGTTACCAAAAAAGAAAAGGGGAACATTACTTGAATAATCCGTTTCGAGAAAGAGGGAACATTATAGCGAATAAGAGGGAGTAAATTTTTATCTATCGTAAATGAGACGGTCGCACACTCGCACATAATGATTATCGGGAAAAAAATGGGATTTCAAATTGACTCAAACCAACATTCTTTCCTTAATTTTACATCCCCCCATTACTAAGAGAATAAAAATTCTCTTAATTTTCCCTCCAAAAAGCATCTAGCTAAATAAGGTAATAAATAAAATTCTTTTTCATTACATTATTATCTTTTCAATAAATATATTCTTATAAATAAACTCTAATTTTTTTAAATAAATTTATAATTTTGTTTTTTTTTTCATTAAAATAAAATAAAATTGATATTAAATTATAAAGTATAAGTTGCTAAATTTTTCAGTAATGCAATAATTATTAATGTAGCGAATAACTTGACACATGCTTACTATTAGCTTCGTGACAAAAAACATTCACTAAAAAAGATTCACAACTTAAATAATTTTTTTTATTAGTTTTCCATTTCAATTTTTTTGTTTCATATCAAAATATAATGGAGTGAACTGATAAATATTAATGAGGTGCAAATTTTAAAAGTATAAATCCTCCTATGTACTAAGAGAATACAACTTTTCTAAAGTTTTCCCTCCAAAGTGCTCAAACTTATATATGGAAATAAATTATATTTTCATTAATTAAACTAATTTTCCATTTAAAATAATTTATACATAAAAATTGTATCTCCTATTATTAACTTCGTGACGAAAAAGGATTTTTTAAAAAAAATTGATATAGTTAAAATATTTTTATAAAAAAACACAATTCATGGAATTATTCAATTCTTTTGATTAATTTTAATATTAGTTATTTTTTATAAAAATTCGCGATATATAAATCTAAAATATATTACTTGATGGGGCATATTCTGCACCGCTGACCAAGTCAACATATTGAGCAAGGTCAAAGATATCCACAACAAAGTCAACGACTTAGACAGTCTAGCCGATGCAACCCATCGGCCTGTCACCTGGGTCTCGGCCTGGCAACTAGCCAGCCGGGGCACATATCCGCGTACTCACATCCAAGACCCTCGGCCGGCCTGCCATGGGTCCATCGGCCGAGGGCAGAACGGTCTTTCCACCTGCTAGCCACTTGGCCACTTGGCCACTACGTGACAAAAGGTGAAAGTCTATAAATACTCCTCAACCTTCATTGAGGAAAGGATCCACAATTTAACCTAAGAATCACTATTCATCTGGTAATATCTTCCTTATCTCTCTACAATACATACACTAAGCCAAGCAACAACTTACCTCTCTAAGTTTACTGACTTGGGCGTCGGAGTGAGTACGCTCGGCCAAAGCCGAGCCCTCAGTTTGTTCATCGTTTCAGGAGACCGCAAGGAGGATTCAAGCAAAGACGTCATTCTACAAGCCACGGGTGGTAACAATACTTGCTCTGGAATTACACCCGGAACAATTGGCGCCGTCTGTGGGGAGAAGATACTAGAAGCTAGTCACAATCATTCCCAAACAAAAAAAAATAAACACAAAAAACCCACCCAAAAAGCCAAGAAGATGTCAAAACAACAAGAGGTATTCGTAAATGACGAAACCGAGCTACACCAAGATGATACCTTCCAAAATTCTGGAGTTGCGCAGCCCTCCACCGGCGGAGTAATCTAACCGGAATTCGGGATGCCAAATATACGGATACACCGCGCCCACGACTGTGTCACCATCATGGGACATGTGGTTGATGCAAAGAAAATCAAGATGCTCCTGGACCTAATTGGGAGTACGCCGGCTCACACTGTCACGCCGACAAGAGCGGCGGAAACCGTCCAGGAGACCAGGGCCCAAAATGTGACTCCAAGAAACTTGAACGGAGCATTAGGAGAAGCGACCACAAAGACACCGGAGGAGCCCAAAGTGGTCGTGGTAGACCTAAGTCCTTCTCGCACTCGTGAGAGGACCGCGTCGCCGCGGCACAAACGAGGCACACCCCGGAGGAGCGAAAGAAGCCCAACTCGCCAGAGTTGGAGAAGAAGCCCGACTCACCAGAGTCGGAGGAGAAGTCCTTCTCGCTACGAGGAGAGAAGCCGGACTAGGAATGCGAGGAGCCGATCGCCGCGTGTCGTTCGACATGTGGTCAGACAGCCCCTCAGTGCCTATGTCCTTGAAACCGCCGTGCCAACCAAGCTGAAGTTGCCGGCACTCACATATAAAGGGGATAGCGACCCCACCGACCACGCCGAAACCTTCGTGTCGTACATGTCGGTGTGGGAACAACCCGACGAGGTCTGGTGCCGAGTCTTCCCAACGACCTTGCATGGGATGGCTCAAAGTTGGTACAAGGGACTGCCCGATGGCTCGGTATACTGTTACGCCGATCTAAGGGACGCCTTCTTAGCCCAGTACTCTTGCAATAAGAGGAAGGCCGTAGAGACATCGGATCTCCTGACTATCAGACAGGAGGGCGGCGAATCTCTGCGAAGCTATGTGAAGAGGTTCGACGCCAAGGTTCAACAGATTCGGGAGATTAATCCCGACCGGCGTTCTCGCTCGATGAAAGGCCTCCCAAGGGGAGCCTTAAAAAACGAGCTCATCAAGTGCGGCGGCCTGACCTTGGACGCCGCCAGAAAGTTGGTTGATCAAGCCATTAAGGTGGAGGACTATCACAAAACCTGGGTAGGCCCCAGCGAGGCCGAACCCTCAGAAAAGGAGAGCCGCCGAGAGGACAACCCGGATGAAGGACGCCGTGACAATAATGGGTCACGGTCCGATGAAGGACGCCGTGACAATAATGCGCCACGGTCCGATGAAAGACGCCGTGATAATAATAGGTCACGGTCTGACAAGTCCGTCAGGAAACAGAACTCGGCTGGTGCCGGGGGGAGTTCGGGAACGTACTACCAGCAGCGGTACAAATATCGCACCCCCCTGGTCGTATCGGCCGCCGAAGTTTTCGCCCTGAGCAAAAACGAGGGCCAGAAATGGGAAAGGCCACCCAAGCCAAAGAGGGACGGTGACACAAGCCAGTACTGTGAGTACCACGGCCACACCGGTCACCTTACTGACAACTGCCGGCATCTGAAGAATGCCATTGAAGAGCTGATCCGGAAGGGGAGCCTCGGCAAGTACGTTGCCAAAGGCCAAAAAACTGACGCCGACGGTTCAGACAAGAAATCCGTCTTTGAACGGATAGGAGTGATCCATGTTGTCATCGGGGGCAACGAGAACGGTGGGTCCGCTCATGGGCACAAACGGCACCTGAACGACCTGTATCAGGCCATCAACTTTGTGCCCAACACAGCGGTCCTCGCTTCCAACATCCCCGACATGACTATTGGGAAGAAGGACTACGCGGGAGTCATCGCCCCTCACAGCGACCCACTTGTAGTCCATTTGGACGTATCCAACCACCTGGTCAAGAGGTGCCTGATTGACACAGGCGCCTACACGAACATCATGTTCAGGGAATGCTTTCTCAACCTCGGTCTGACGGTTGAAGACTTAAGCCCCTGCACCAGCCCACCGTGTCTGACTTTTAAGGGTTTTCTGGTACCCCCGCGGTCAATCGATGCTTGGTGATGTTCGGCAAGGGGTATGCGGCCAAGAATGTCCTAGACGAGTTCGTGGTCATTGACGGCTCGTCCGCCTACAACGTTCTCATAGGCCGAGTCACGCTAAGCGAGGCTGACGCGGTGATGTCCATCCGGGCCCTGACACTGATGTATGTCTCGGACCGGGGGGAAGCGCATAAGCTCGTCTCCAAGGACGAGAAGGACGAAGTGGTCAATATCCAGATATCTGCCAGAGGGTGCAACATGCAATCCTTCAAAGTGGCGAAGAAATCAGAGAAGGGAAAAAGCCCATCCTTACAACAAGAGGGCAACTTCATGGAGGCGTCTTTGATGAGCCATGAGGACACTGACAACCTCGAGAAAAACTCTGTATAGCGGCGGAGGTGTCCAAGACAGCTGTGGACACCCCGACGCATGTTTAAATCTAATGTAGAATAATCCAAGTTTTTCATCAAAGTGTTCATTTTTCCATAGTCATCATCAAGAAATAGACGCCAGCTCACACTGTCACATCGACAAGAGCGGCAGTCATCAAGAAGAAGCAGACTACCGTCGCAGTCACCCCAAGTAGTAGACGCCACGGCAGTCACCCCAAGAGGTAGACGCCGTCGCAGTCACTCCAAGTGGTAGACGCCACGGCCGTCATCATCAAGAAATAGACGCCAGCTCACACTGTCACATCGACAAGAGCGGCGCTTCTACATCAAGAAGCGACGCCGCAGCTAGCATCACTCCAAGTGGTAGACGCCACGTTAGTCGCTATCAAGAAGCAGACGCCGGCTCACACTGTCACACCGACAAGAGCGGCAGTCTCTATCAGTAAACAGACGCTAGCTCACACTGTCACATCGACAAGAGCGGCAGTCATCAAGAAGAAGCAGACTACCGTCGCAGTCACCCCAAGTAGTAGACGCCACGGCAGTCACCCCAAGAGGTAGACGCCGTCGCAGTCACTCCAAGTGGTAGACGCCACGGCCGTCATCATCAAGAAATAGACGCCAGTTCACACTGTCACATCGACAAGAGCGGCAGTCTACATCAAGAAGCAGACGCCGCAGCAGTCACTCCAAGTGGTAGACGCCACGTTAGTCGCTATCAAGAAGCAGACGCCGGCTCACACTGTCACATCGACAAGAGCGGCAGTCTCTATCAGTAAACAGACGCTAGCTCACACTGTCACATCGACAAGAGCGGCAGTCATCAAGAAGAAGCAGACTACCGTCACAGTCACCCCAAGTAGTAGACGCCACGACAGTCACCCCAAGAGGTAGACGCCGTCGCAGTCACTCCAAGTGGTAGACGCCACGGCCGTCATCATCAAGAAATAGACGCCAGCTCACACTGTTACATCGACAAGAGCGGCAGTCTACATCAAGAAGCAGGCGCCGTCGCAGTCACCTCAAGTAGTAGACGCTACGGCAGTCACTCCAAGAGGTAGACGCCGCAGCAGTCACTCCAAGTGGTAGACGCCACGTTAGTCGCTATCAAGAAGCAGACGCCGGCTCACACTATCACACCGACAAGAGCGGCAGTCTACATCAAGAAGCAGACGCCGCGACAGTTACGGCCAGCGCAGTTGATACTCGCAAAAGCGATCAAAATGCCTTAAAAGCGTTTAAACACAGTTGGGATGCGCACTCTAGACTGCCTCGGCCAGGCCGAGGTGGAAACAAAAAGACAACTCAGACGAAGACGAAAAAAGACCTCGGCCAAGCCAGAGGCAAAGTGAAGACGCTAAGTACAGTTGATACGCTCAACTATTAGCGCAAGGAAACTCAAAGTGAGGGAAAGACCTCGGCCAAGCCGAAGGCAAAAGAAACGAACTCTTATTAAAAATGATAACAAGTTACAAGTGAGGAGAATACAGACGGCGGCCGTCCCCATAGGGATAAGCCAAAACACAACCTACCAAAGTTGTACAAAATACAGGGAAAGAAAAGCAAAAAGTTACAAATATGTCATTTGAAGCGCCAAAAGATGGCAGGGAGGAAGGGCTTAATAATTGGCTCCCGAACAGCTGAAGCTATCCGAGACGCCGGGTGAGCCTGGTGACGACCGCCCGTCTCCCTATGCCTGTTGCTGCTTGCCATCAGCAGCGGTAGCAGCATCTTCTTCGATGGGCAATCCAGCAGCGTTCTTAGCAGCCTCAGCCTTAGCCTCAGCAGCCTCAGCTGCCCTCATTCTCTCGGCTTCCTGCTTGGCCGCCTTAGCCTTCTCAGCAAGGGCCGCCTTCTCCGCGGCCGCCTCTTTCTCTATCTTCACCCTCACCGCCTCCTTGGCCTTCTCCTCCACGGCTTTCTCCTTAGCTTCGAGCTTATCATCAAACAGCTCGTCAAATTTGCCCCACGGAAAGGAACCATCAAGAGGAAAGAGCTCCCCAATCACTTCCCTGGCAGCTTCTTCGGCCAGATCCCGGTATTCGACACACATGTTAGGGAGCATGACGGTTTGGAGCATCTCAATGTCCTCCTCCTTTTGCCTGATGATGGCCTCTTTGCTCCGAATCACCTTCCCCTGGATCTGAAACTGGCCCCTGAATTCGTTCCTCTGCTGGAGATAAAGGTCGGCGTGCCTCTGAACAAGGTTACACTTCTCCAAAGAGCCTTAGCGGCTTCGGCCGCCGCGCACCTCGGCCTTGGCTCTCTCAGCAAGGACCTTCTTTTCAGCGTCCTCCCTGAGTTTTCTCTCAGCCAAGAGCGCCTTCTCAGCATCTCCCCTAAGCCTCTGCTCATTGAGGAGATCCAGCTTCGCCGACACGGCCACCTTCTTAGTGGCATTAAGCTCAAGAACAGATTGAGCCACGACTTTCTCCTGCTCTATGATACGAGCACCGGTCAGCTCGTTCCACCTCGCCAGCTCCTTGATCAGCTTCGTGCCTTCCACTATAAGCTGGGAGACGGAAGCCTTCTGGGATGAAGAGTCAATGGTGACGCTTTGATCACCAGCCTGCACTTGCTGGGAAGCCTTCTGGGATGAAGAGACAATAGTGACGTTTTGATCACCAGCCTGCATGGGGCTCTTCTCCACTCGCTGCTCATTAAGAGCAACGGCCGACAACGAGTGATCTGCACGAAATTCAATTAAAGCATCCATGTCAACATACATGGATATACCGGAGAGCCTGTCATCGAAAACGTCTAATAAACCGATTAAATCTGGGCCACGGGATAGATATGTACCGTGCTTGGCCTTCTTGGCCGGAGGACGCATCTCCTTGCTGACAGCAGCTTCAGCAGTAGCCGAAGCAGGCTCCTTCCTCTTACGGACAAGGGGAGATTCCTCCGCATCAGAGTCCCCCCCATCACTAATATCAACGATCTCCACCGTCTCCTTCTTAGGGGGGGGGGGATGGGAGGTGCAACCGGTGTCGACGCCGTCGCCGCCAAAGACTCTGTTTTCCGCGTCCGGCGCACCATGCTGCTAACGACCTTTGCCTGGGCCTCCACCATGTTCAAGCCCTTCAGCTGTTGATCCATGAGATCATTCGGCGACGTTCTGCGGTCACGAGTCAAAGCCTTAGGGTGCAAATCAGCAACGGTCTTATCCTTGTTCAGCCCCATTCTCCGAAGGATATCCTCAGACAGGTCCGGTCCAAAATGGTCTGCAAAGGAAACAAGGCAAGAGTTAAAAAGAAGAAATAAATCGAAGTTCAAACAGAAACGTTGAGAGCAGAGATGGGCCTCACACCGACCCCACTCACCCTGCGCTAGGGCCGGTATGAGGCCGACTTGGCAGAGCGGCTCATCCTGAAGAATGATCTGCGTTGGGGAATCCATCTTTTCGGCACCCCACTCTTGTCCGCCTCAAAAAGCCTCATCGCCAGCTTCTCATCCGCCTTAAGAGGAACCTTGCTGGCGTCCATCTTAAGCTTTTTCCGAGAGACCCATCTGTCATGCTTCGCCTTAGTCTCGCACCGCAAATTAACTTGTCTTTGGAAAGACCGGGCAAATGATAGTCATTTGGCACCTCAACATACACCCACCGACCTTTCCAGTCTTTGCAGGAAGAAAGTTTATCAACGGAGACGTAACCCGGCTCCATTTGCACACTGTACCATCCGACGCGACCAGAAAACGACGGCTTAAGGTGGTGAAGCCGACGGAATAAATTAACCGTTGGAGCCTCTCCCTTAAAGAGACAGAGCCAAACAAAGCCGACTATGGTCCTAATGGCCAACGGGTGCAGTTGGGCCACGGCGACGTTCATGGCCCTAATGATGGCCATAACATACTCATTCAGCGGAAACCGGAGCCCGTACTCCAAGTGCCGCATGTATACGCCGGTGCAACCCGGTGGGGGGCAACAAACGGCCTGGCCCTCCTCAGGGACAAAAATTTTGTATCCCCTGCCAAGGTGGAAATGGCCCTCGAAAAATGTCTCGCCGGAACAACTGGCGAACTTATGGGTCCAAACACGGTCAAGGCGGCCCTTACAGGCGTCACCATGATCCATGACGTACCGCCTCCCCTCATTAGGATGAGCCCTTCCAGCATCATCACCAAAATCATCATCATCATCATCATCATCATCATCCCATTCCTCCAAAATTTTCGGATCAACTTCGGGAGAAGGAGACCTAGGGCCCCCAGACCTTATCGGGATGGCGTCTAGTATCTCCTCCTTATCAAGACGCAACGGGGAACCCCCCGGCGCAGGTTTACTAGGTCCGGCATCGGCAGAAGACATGTTCATAACAATTACTTAACAAAATAAAGGAAAATTTGTTTGTTTACCTTGAAGAAAAACACGCGCCGGAGTAACAACTCTGAAGATTAGAAGAGAGAAACCCTTGAAAGTTTAGAGATGAAAATTTCGGAGAAAAATTTGAGAAAATGAAATTGGTGGCCAAATTCACGGAACAACTGCCCTATTTATAGGGAAAAGCCCATGAAGAAGGACCAATCAGGGCACAGCCCATGAAGCGTCAGCCAATCAATCAACGACACGTGTCAGACATGCAAACACGGAATGTCAATCGTTGCAACAGTTGAACGTCAATCAATGCAACAGTGACCAAGCGTCTTCAACACGCCCCTTCATATCTCTTTGCCTATTCATCTTTCTCAACAAATTCCTAGGTATCTGCTCTCCGCCGGCCACATGATCAACCAAGCTAGGAAGCACCGGCCTGGGGGCAATCAAAAACAACCGGCACTCTCAACCCTGGTCTCGGCCAGCGTCACCTTCTTTTCCACATCGGATGCCCTTTACACATCCATGTGGAGGGGGATATGGTACGGCCTAAGCCAGAACCAGGCCGAGGTAGAAGAAGCCGATCTGAGAAAAAGTTTCAGAAATTACTTGCGCAGAATATACGCTCAACATACATCGGAGCCCATACCACGGCATAGACTACGCTGGGGGCAAATTGATGGGGCATATTCTGCACCGCTGACCAAGTCAACATATTGAGCAAGGTCAAAGATATCCACAGCAAAGTCAACGACTTAGACAGTCTAGCCGATGCAACCCATCGGCTGTCACACTGGTCTCGGCCGCAACTAGCAGTAGGGGCACATATCCGCGTACTCACATCCAAGACCCTCGGCCGGCCTGCCATGGGTCCATCGGTCGAGGGCAGAACGGTCTTTCCACCTGCTAGCCACTTGGCCACTTGGCCACTACGTGACAAAAGGTGAAAGTCTATAAATACTCCTCAACCTTCATTGAGGAAAGGATCCACAATTTAACCTAAGAATCACTATTCATCTGGTAATATCTTTCTTATCTCTCTACAATACATACACTAAGCCAAGCAACAACTTACCTCTCTAAGTTTACTGACTTGGGCGTCGGAGTGAGTACGCTCGGCCAAAGCCGAGCCCTCAGTTTGTTCATCGTTTCAGGAGACCGCAAGGAGGATTCAAGCAAAGACGTCATTCTACAAGCCACGGGTGGTAACAATACTTGCTCTGGAATTACACCCGGAACATTACTAATACTTTAAAAATTAAAAGGCCTATATTTACCGCGCATTTGCGCGGGATCTACACTAATTAGTCATTACGAATATTAGCTCGGGTAAAAAACACTCCTTATCATATTTTACCCAAATAAGAACTATTCCTTTTCTTATCCCAAATACTCTCCATACACCCAAAACATGCAAAACTTTACTGAGCTTCATTTACTTTGTGCTGCAGCAAAAACAAAGTGATCAAAACAAATTTGAAAGGTAAAAAAGCAATTAAGATCCTCTCCATTTCTTTCTCTCCATTTCCTCTCACAAACCCATTTAATAATATTTTTTCATCTACACCCTATTAAATCTTTATTTTTTTGCATAAATTGTGAACCGTTCGATATTAACAAGATGCAATCCGGTCCGTTGATAGGAAATGGCCTCTCCATTTCTTTTTAGGAAATGGAGAGGATCTTGACTCGTAAAAAAGTAATTGAATTTAAGAGAGAAAATGGTTTCAACTAGAGGATCAAGAAGAAAAGCTAATGAAGAAGTTGTCCATGTCAAACAATCCAAATTATCCGCTTCTTCTCCTAAGGTTTTTTCCCCTTCTAATATTTGTTGTTATTTCCTGTTTTTCTTCTTGTTTGCTGTTGAAATTTAGTTGTTTTGGTGTCATTTCTGCTACAATTCATGTTAGTCGACCCCAAATCGTATCAAAATTATGGCTTTCTTTATGGGGTTGTTGTTATAGTCTTAAAAATGTATTTTTTTTACTGTTGTATTAGCTTAAAACCCCTGCAAATTTTGAATTCTTTATGCTATTTGTAAGCATTAGTAAGGAAACAATTGTTAGATCTGTTCATATATCTCATAATTAGTCTCTTGGAAGACGGTCATTTAGTCTCGTCTTAATTTATAATGCGGGATATCTTGAAACCGTCTCATAGGAGATTTTGCATTGTGAAAATAATTAGTCTTTTGGAAGACGGTCTTTTAGACTCGTCTTAATTGATATTGGTATCTTGAAACCGTCTCATAGGAGATTTTGCATTGTGAAAATAATTAGTCTTTTGGAAGACGTTCTTTTAGACTCGTCTAAATTGATAATGGTATCTTGAAACCGTCTCATAGGAGATTTTGCATTGTGAAAACAATTAGTCTTTTGGAAGACGGTCTTTTGGACTCGTCTAAATTGATAATGGTAATCTTAAAACCGTCTCATAGGAGATTTTGCATTGTGAAAATAGTTAGTCTTTTGGAAGACGGTCTTTTAGACTCGTCTAAATTGATAATGATATCTTGAAAGCGTCCCATAGGAGATTTTGCATTGTGAAAATAATTAGTCTTTTGGAAGACGGTCTTTTAGACTCGTCTTAATTGATAATGGTAACTTGAAACCGTCTCATAAGAGATTTTGCATTGTGAAAATAATTAGTCTTTTGGAAGATGGTCTTTTAGACTCGTCTAAATTGATAATGATATCTTAAAACCGTCTCATAGGAGATTTTGCATTGTGAAAATAATTAGTCTTTTAGAAGACGGTCTTTTAGACTCATCTAAATTGATAATGGTAACTTGAAACCGTCTCATAAGAGATTTTGTGTTGCGAAAACTGATCATTTGTTTTGCTTTAGTTTACACAAGAGAGGATGATTTTTGTGGCCTCCTGCAATTGTATTCAGTCTTTTTCAATCTTAACCGGGGGTTTAACGAACATTATACTCCTGGTCTCGCTTTGCGGGTATATTAAATTCTGTATTTTGCAGTCTTCTCGCAGAAAGCCCAACGCTCCGAGAAAATTCCAAAGTGATGACACCAAAGGGAGGTTAACGGGCATGACAGAGGCTAGCTTTGCAGAGAAGCTCGGTATTTGTAAATTAGAACAGCAGACTGATGAGGCAACCTTAGCAGCCAAATACTCTGGTGCAAACGTTCGCGCTGAGCATCAGTTAGAAGATGATCAACTTTCGGGCTCGCTTGCTCAAGCTACAATCAGGACTTCAAGAATACAGGTATGGACTTTAATTAGTCTAGATAATTAGCTGGTTCGCGTCATTACAGATTTGGTCATTGTTTATCATATGAGATAAGGGTCGGAATGTCAGATTGGATGTACTTTAGGCTGTTCTTTTCCGTGTTGGGCGGGCAGTCTTGCCTGGTTTATCTCATAACTCTAAAGCGTCTTGCTTGTGACGGGTACATTTCGTCACAAGCTGAAGACGGGGTAAAATGTGACCCATTTTACCTAAAACGTTACCAGAACAATTTCCTAAACTATAATAATTTGTCATTAAAATGGTCATATTTTGTCGTTAAAATGACGACATTTAGCCCGTCTTCAGCTTGTGACGAAAAGTGTCCATCTTCAATGAGAATTGGTGATTCTGATTACTTTCGATACATTTTCAGGATTTAATAATGCCCTTGTATACCACCCAAGAAACTCAAAAGGATGCATCACAGGAAGTAAACACAATGTCAAACATCACTGCTCCAGAAGGCGCCGCTCGTGGGTTAAACGGGTTGGGTGCGATCCGTTTATCAGAGAAGTTGAATCATTTTCCCAATAACACAACAACCGGTTCTATAAGCTTAAATATGACCGAGTTTGCCGATCAAAATGCCACCAATGAGTTTTCTGATATAGACTCAGTAGTGGGTGAATCCTCATTGATGACTGTAAGGCGTTATCAAGTGAAACCCGAGTATGTAGCTCCCCTAACCTCAATTCTATCAATGCATGGGGACATTGGTGCTAAATGCTCTCTTAGCTCGGTCATAGTTTCCTCGCTCTATATGGAGAGACTATGTGACATTCTTCAAAAGCTGAGGTGCACGAGCATAGGAGCCATCACTCCACACGCGCTTCAAGATATGAGGGCTTCAGTTACTGATATCGGGAATGTAAATATAGAAATTGGGTGGCTGAAAAACAGGCTTGACGAGATATTCGAGGCAAAGAAGGCAATAGGTCAGCTTCAATCTACCTCTAAGCTGAAAATGCTACATACTCAACGTAAGAAAACACTTGCCGAGAAGAAAGTGCAATTGGAAGAGCATAAGAGGCATTATGCTAACATAGAAGCACAATCTCGTGATATTCGGAACTTAATTTCTGCTGCGCAGTCTGATATTTCTACTATAGAGAATCAAGTGCTGGAAACCGCCGAGGCCATCTCGGAAAGCAGGGCAAAGTTGAAGAAAGTTTTTGATTTGAAGACTTTGGTTGATGGTTTAATTTAGTCGAAACATGAGTTTTTCTGCTTGACCATTACGATTATTAGCTAACAATGGCAGATACTTGATGATATCCGGTAATATTACTAGAAGTAGACTTTAATTTAACTTAAGAATATTATTTCTAGCAGGATGGGTAACGCCGCGTTGTGCGTAAATCCAATTTCCCATTGCCCCACAATTTCGGAGCCCTTAAGGCAGTTGGGTAATTATTTTGCTGTTAAGAATGTTACTAGCTTGCTAGAACAAGTAGAATTTGAGCTCCAGAAACGAACTATATGAACTTTTTATGGTCTTTTGTTCAACATATCTCGGTTAATAGAGTAATTTCTACTTTGTTACGCGAATATGCTGTTGCAGTAACAAAACAATTTACTTGTGGATGTGCCAGTATTTTATTTTTCTTCTGCAATTAATTAACAGTATTTCTACAATTTGTCATGCTTTCGCCTTTTGCACCTGTCAATGTAATCGTATATGAAATATGTCTTGCAATGGCTAAGGAAAGAACCAAAGAATGGAGCTAAATTGGCTTAAACCGAGGAAGAGCCTGGTACAAAGGTACCTAGGCTCCTAGTATGTGCAATTTACGAAATCTAGTGCGAGAGGAATGGTCGTATTTTCAAAGATGTGCTTACCCTGATCACTTGTTTAACGTGACAGTCCTTATTTAGCGAGATCTTGTGGACTATGTTATATAGCGAAATCTTGAATCAACTTATTAGTCTTATACTCTTATGGTATGTCGCAGTATAGACTATAGAGGATGATACCTGATACCATATTAAATGATTTTACAAACAAGCGGTGGTGGAGGGGCAGGGGAAGTGGGAGTGCAGAGAAGCTCGCCCCTGCTGATTATCGAAAATTTTTGAGTTAAAAGTTTCGAATTTTTCAAGTTCACTATTACCCTTTTGACCCTCTAAAATTTTTCACCCCGCTGACTTCAAATCTTGACTTCGCCACTGCAAACAAGTCCTCTTATAAAATAATGTATAAGTCGGTTGGAAGACGATCTCATCATAGATGTGTTGTAAAACCGGTATCACGGGTTACATACATGAATAGCTAAAGATTAGTTTAATATGTTCGATAGTACAAAAATAAAGAGTCACTTTCATTTACAAATAACAACAAAAAAAAGTTATACAAAACCATAAAAAGATAAAAATATCATTTTTAATACTCCGTAATATAATGAGTATAAGTCTCTTATGAAACGGTTTGATGCCCATATTAAAAAAAATGGTGGTTGGTTGAAGTAATTTTAAGAGGGTTACAAAGGTAAATTCTCCCTTGATTTTTGAATAAGAATTATAAAACGGTTTAACATAAGTTTCTTTAACGCGATATTTTGTCTCAAACGAGCCATTTTTGTCTGAAATAATAAAACTTGTGATCATTTTATGGTTAAATGTTACCACAATGGTCCAACTAGTATAACAACTTATTGATAACGATTTTTTCCCCAAAAGTGATCACATTTAGCTGTAAAACAATATCAAAACTCGTCTTATTACGTCATACGAAAATCACTCGTCTTAAATAAGACCTACTCTTCCTATAATAAGAGGATGTGCTCTTGAATTGTTTCCTAGTTGGGTAAGAAGAACTGAAGTACCGAAGAAACCGACATATGATTAGGATCACAACGCATATATCCGTCTATAATTAAAGACGGATCCAATATAATACCATATTCTTAATAGGACAAGTAACAAGTGAGGTGCTAGGCCAAAAATATCACAACTTTTAAGTTATTTTATCCGTCTTTAGTTATAGAAGGATATTTCCGTCTATAGCAAAACTAGCTAGATTAGGATTAGGTGGCCAAATACAATGAGTGGATAGCGTGGGGCCCAATCTAAAGAGAGAAAGCAGAAAGCGCGTGAAGCGGTGACTATATATACAGACCTCTCCTCCTCTCTCCCATTCCCGTATGTGATCCACTCCTAAAACTCTTGAACAAACTCAGCATCTCACAAATTCAAAAAAACTTTGTTCAATCAATACAGAATTAAATTCCAATCATCAAGCATGTCTTTATACAACTCGTCGTCGGCATCATCTCCGTCTTATAACGATTCGAAGACGCCGCCATATTCTCCGTCTTCTACTCTCAACTGGTCCGATTACGCCACGGAGTCTCCTTCTTCTGAATACTCCCCGGATTCGCCTACTTACACACCGTCTTCCCCAATTTATACACCGTCTTCCCCAATTTACACCCCGTCTTCTCCAACTTATACACCGTCATCTCCCACTTACACACCGTCATCCCCTACCTACACTCCATCATCCCCTACCTACACACCGTCATCCCCTACCTACACTCCATCATCCCCTACCTACACACCGTCATCCCCTACTTACACACCGGCTTCTCCAACTTACACACCGTCGTCCCCGACTTACACACCGGCTTCTCCAAGTTACACACCATCGTCCCCGACCTACACACCGTTGGCTTGTGGTTGTGCACACTGTTGGCGGATGTTCTAGAACTATCTTTCTAATTTAGGGCTTACGCGCTCATTCTTTTCTTTTGTATTATATTTTCGTCTCGCGATTTATTTGATTGTTACAAGTACTACTTGTTTATGTTAATTTGATATGAATATGAATATTGTATCTACACCTCTTAATTTTATGGTTTCATTGTTTATATATTTGGGCTACGAATTCCCAGTTGTTAGTAAAATAGAACTCATATTGTTAATCATCTGATTCCAGTTTCTTACCTGTCTACTTTAGTTAATAATACAAAGTTGATTCGAATTGTTATTCTTCGTTCCAAAGTACTCCGTATTCAATTAAGAATTAGGGCAATTTGAGTTTCTGTTTCGGGTTTCACCGCATCGATTAAATTTAGCTTTAGCTTTAGCCATTTGAGCGAAATTATAATTCCCTAATTAGTTATCGTTGATGACTAAATATTGTGTACAACATTAATCTAATTATGAATTAGCGATTTTTTTTACATCAGTTTACGTCGTTAATTGTCAAGTTGCGCATTTAGGAGGGTAACGGATAAACGGAGTTATGTCGTAAGTTGGTCATTTAGGGGGTAAAGGATTTATGTCAAGGCCATAAGGACGAAATAATTAAGAAGAGTTGAGAGGATAAGAAATAAGAACGGGAATTTCGTATATAGAAGCAGAGAAAAAGAAACATACATCGGATGTACTACCTCCAACTTTTTTGTTTTTTGAGCATATATGTATTTTTTTTGAGCTTATTTACTCAAACTTTATTTGTTTTTGAGCATATTTGTATTTTTTTCGAGCATATTAAAAATTTTAAGTTAGATTTTAATATTTTTTCCGTCAAAACTCAAATTTAACTAAACTTATAGTAATGTTTTTGAGTTTTATTGCAATTTTTTAGAGTTTAATGTTTAAGTAAATAAACTCAGAAACTTTCAGAAACTTTAAAATAAAACTCAAAAACTTTATTAGAATGCTCATAAACTATAAAGTTGGAGGTAGTACATCAGATGTATAATCCTCTTACTGATAGAAGCATCATATAATTAAAATTAAAATTATATTTTATATGTTCAATTTTACATCATATAAAAAATAAATTTTGACCAAAAATCAATTGATATATCCCCCTAGAAAACCGAAAATAAATACTCCACAAAAACAACAAACAATGCATCAACAAAATCACTTAATTTCTTAATTAAAAAAAAACCACTTAATTTCTGTATAAAATAATTAAATAACCATATATGGTTATTTGATATAATTTTATTGATCGTTAGAGATAATCAAATTGGGTAGGTGATTAGCAATATTTGGTTAGATATAATTTTTATTATTCTACTCAAATTAGGTAAGTGATTAATACACAAACTCATACGAAGTACTTTGGATAAACCCATACTTTAATTGACAAATTAAACAAATGCATGACATTATATATAGCTTGCAATTTGGTAAATCATAAAACGAAAACAATTTTCCTCATCAAAAGAAACAAATTACAATAATCTTTTGTAACAAGAAATATGGAGACTCTAAGTCATTTGAAGTCCTTTCTACTTGCTCTTTTACTTGTGTCAAGTTAGTTTTTTTTATCTTTCTTCATGTTTTTGTGGTTTATTTATATTATTATTTGGTTTCAAATAGCATCTACAAGAAGTTAAATCTTTGTTAAAAAGATGAGATATAAGAGCAATAAAATATACAGGAGTCTCACACCCACGATCTGTCACCCACAAATTATCTCAACCATTAAGCTAAGGCCCTGTTTGGTAAACAGCGGATTAATTTCAGCATAAGCAGATTGCAAAAGCAGATTATAAATGACAGATTTTATCAGAAGGTTTGACTAGCATATTATAATTAGCAGAATTAATTTAAGTGTTTGGTAATTGGCAGATTACGATTAGTAGATTGTTAGTTTTATTTGTAAAATGGAGAAAAATTTCCTATTTTACAATATGCTAACCAATATGCTAGGGTAAGCAGCATATTGTAAAACAACATATTGACCCTAAATATGCTGTTTCAATATGTTGTTTACCAAACACTAAAATTAGCATATTGATTGGTCAAATATGCTAAAACCCTTGAATATGCTAAAAATTGGTCAATATGCCGTTTACCAAACAGTGCCTAAAACTTTTCGAATTTTCACCATATTAGAATTAGGAATTACAAAGCATTTTATTAAAAAATAAGGAGTTTCCTTATAATTTAGTCTCATAAAAGATACAACCAAATAAACCGATAGTGGAGCGAGGGCGGACTAGCAAGGGCGCTCGCTCCTGCTGAAAATTTCAAAAGCCAGAATTTTTAGTTAAATTTCCAAATTTTTATCGAGTTTTTCTTAGGTCATTACTCGTTTGCCTTGTTGAAAATTTTCGCTCTCTAACTTCAAATCCTGACTCTGAATATGATTCTTTTTACAGGCTTGTCATTATCATTAATCATGGCGGAATCAAGCTCATTAGTTATTAATCAAGACAAGCAAGCATGTCAAGGCCCAGTTAGTTGTATAGGTTGGGGAGGTTCTCATTGTAACCCTGCGCGTAGATGTTTTGGTCGTTGTATTGACGGATTTTGTGCTTGCACTGGCCTTTGCCCTCCTCCTCCTCCTTCATTTTAGCATTATTAATTGTAATAGTTCTAGTTTATACACAAATTTTGGAGCATACCAGATGAAAAAAAATAGTGTTTCGTAAACTAACCAAATTATTGGTTGTTATCACATACTCCGTACTTCATAATAAAGACTTATGCTTACGTTTCATATAAGTAATAAGTAGGTTCTTTACTTTTGCTTGATTTCGGGTTAAATTCATAGTTTCTTTCATATATTGGTAGTGACTAGTGACAGACCGTACTCGTAAGGTCCAAATGTTTCAAGTTCGATATGAACCTTTGCTCTGGGTTAACATAACTAAAAAAAAAAAATAGAAAATGTGGCTGCTAGGATTCGAGCCCAGGTCTCCACGGCCACAACGTGGAATTCTTACCACTAAACTACAGCCACTTTGTTGTTCATATTTGCTCGGCGTTTTTTATTATACTGAACTACTTTTACAGATTATTAAACTACAACCACTTTGTTGTTCATATCTCCTCGTCAAGATCTCCACTTTGTTGTTCATATCTTCTTCTTATGATCTAGTGGAGTTGTCTAATGGAAAACGAGCGTAAAGAGAGTTGTTTTGATGAGATATTTTCCCCTGTTGTGAAGATGTCATCCATCCGAGTTGTAATAGGTCTAGCTGCTAGTCTAGATTTGGAGATTGAACAACTCGATGTGAAAACTGCATTCTTACATGGAGATCTTGACGAGGAGATTTATATGGTGCAACCCGAGGGATTCGAAGAGCCAGGTCAAGAAAATCGTGTATGTCGTCTTAACAAAAGTCTCTATGGTTTAAAGCAAGCACCACGTCAGTGGTATAAGAAATTTGATTCCTTCATGACCGAGCACGGTTTTAACAAAACACAGACTGATCATTGTGTTTTCATGAAGAGGTATGCAAGTGGTGATTTCATCATACTATTATTAATTTATTATATGTTGATGATATGTTAATTGTTGGGCAAGATAAGCTGAAATTGCATCACTTAAGAAAGCTCTAAGCAAATCATTTGCTATGAAAGTGTTCCGGGTGTAATTCCAGAGCAAGTATCGTTACCACCCGTGGCTTGTAGAATAATGTCTTGAGTTGACCCCTTCTTGCTTCTATCGTTCCTCTCGGCCTCTCCTGCAACAATGAACGAACTGAGGGCTTGGCTTTGTGCCAAGCGTACTCACTCCAACGCTCAAGTCAGTAAACTTAAAGGATTAAGTTGTGTTACTTGGCTAGGTATGTATTGTAGAGAGATAAGGAAGATATTACCAGATGAATAGTGTATTTAGGTTAAGTTGTGGATCCTTTCCTCAATGAGGGTTGAGGAGTATTTATAGACTTTCACCTTTTGTCGCGTAGTGGCCAAGTGGCCAAGTGGCTAGCAGGTGGAAAGACTGATCTACCCCTCGGCCGAGGGACCTATGGCAGGCCGGCGGGCCATGTTGACTCACCGCCGAGGGGTCTTGGATATGAGCACGCGGGTATGTGTCCCGGCTGGCCGGTTGTCACGCCGAGACCCAGGCTAACAGGCCGATAGGCTGCATCGGCCAGGCTGTCTAAGTCGTTGACTTGCTGTGGATATCTTTGACCTTTGTTCAATATGTTGACTTGGTCAGCGGTGCAGAATATGCCCCATCAATTTGCCCCCAGCGTAGTCTATGCCGTGGTATGGGCTCCGATGTACGTTGAGCATATATTCTGCATAAGTATTTTCAGAAAATTTTTCTGTATCGGCTTCCTCTGCGGCGGCTTCTTTTTACCTCGGCCTGGTCCATCCTGGGCCGTACCATATCCCCCCTCCACATGGATGCGTAAAGGGTATCCGATGTGGAAAAGAAGGTGGCGCTGACCGAGACCATGGTTGAGAGTGCCGGTTGTTTTGATTGCCCCCGGCCGGCGCTACCTAGCTTGGTTGATCGAGTGGCCGGCGGATAACAGATGCTTGGGAATTTGTTGAGGAAGGTGAATAGGCGGAGAAATATGAATGGGCGTGTTGAAGACGCTTGGTTACTGTTGCATTGATTGACGTCTAACTGTTGCAACGATTGACATTCCGTGGTTGCATGTCCGACACGTGTCTGCACGCTGATTGGATGACGCTTCATGGGCTGTTCGCTGATTGGTCCTTCTTTATGGGCTTTTTCCTATAAATAGGGCAGTTATTCCGTGAAATTGGCTACCAATTTCATTCTCCAAAATTTTCTTCCCTCTAAACTCTTAAGGGCTTCCTTGTCTTCTAATTTCCAGAGTTATTACTCGGGCGAGTGTGTTTTTCAGGTAAACAAACAAATTTCTTCACTTTTCGTTTTGTTAAATAATTATCGCTATTATGTCTTCTGCTGACGCCGGGACCAGCACTTCTGCGCCGGGGGGTTCCCCGTTGCGTCTTGATGGGGAGGGGATACTAGACGCCATCCCGATAAGGTTTGGGGGCCCTAGGTCTCCTTCTCCCGTGGTCGATCCGCCAATTTTGGAGGAACGGGAGGATGAGGACGACGATGCTGGTGAAGATGAGGGGACTCCTTATGACGGTGGGAGGCTGTCTATCCCGGATCACGGGGAGCCCTGCACGACCGATCTTGACCGTGCTTGGTCCCATAAGTTCGCCAGCTGTTCCGGCGAGTCTTTTTTCGGAGACCATTTCTCCTTTGGTGAGGGGTACAAGATCGTTATCCCTAAGAAGGGTCAGGCGGTCTGTTGCCCCCCACCGGGTCACACCGGCGTGTACCTCAAGCACCTGGAGTATGGGTTGCGGTTTCCTCCGAATAAATATGTTGCGGCCATCGTCAAAGCCATGAACGTCGCTGTGGCCCAATTACATCCGCTGGCCATGAGGACGATAGTTGGCTTTGTGTAGCTCTGTCTTTTTAGGGGTGAGATCCCGACAGTCAACTTATTCCGCCGCCTTCATCATCTACGGCCGTCAATTTCTGGCAAGGTGGGGTGGTACAGCGTGCAGATGGAACCTGGCTATGTCTCCGTGAACAAGCTTACTTCTTGCAAAGACTGGCAACGGCGATGGGTGTACGTCCAAGTGCCGGAGGACTACCCATTGCCTCGGTCTTTCCAGAGCCCTGTTCACTTGCGGTGTGAGACCCCGGAAGAATACGAGAAATGTATCTCCCGGGGTAAGGTCAAGATGGACGCTTCGTTGGTGCCCCTTACCGTGGATGAGGAACGGGCGATGCATTTGTTTGACGCTGAGAAAGGATGGCTGCCCCCAACTCAGATCATTCTTCAAGACGAGATGCTTTGCCGCGTCGGCCTCATACCGGCCCTCAACCAGGGTGAGTGGAGTCGGTGTGAGGCCCACCTTTGCTTGTTATATTCCTATTTTTGGAGCCTCGTTTTACTTCTTCTATGTAACTTTTGTTTGATTTCTTGCAGATCGGTTTGGTCAGGATCTGTCCGAGAGGGACTTGGAGAGGCTAGGGCTTGACAAGGACGGGAAGGTCGCTGTACAGCACCCTACGGCTGACTCGCGTGACCGTAGACCGTCTCCCAACGATCTCATGGATAAGCAGCTGAAGTCGCTGGATCCGGCGGCGGCCCAGGCAAGGGTTCTCGGGGGGGTGCCCAAGAGAACAAAGAAGGCAGCGTCCAGGTCGGCGGCGGTATCAATGCCAACTCCCTCTTCGGCCCCAGTGGTCCAAAAGGATCATGTGGAGGTCATCGATATTACTGAGGGGGAGGTGACCGTTGCTAAGGGTCCTTCCCCGAAGAAAAGAAAAGAGCCACCGTCTGCTTCCACCGTCGCCGGGGAGAAGCCTGACTCAGCCGGCCCTCCAACTAAGAGGGTCCAGACTGGTACGGATCTAACTTGTGGTTCGGATTTAGCTGGTTCGTTGGACATCCCAGATGACCGGCTTTCTGATGTGTCAATGCATGGTGACATGGATGCTCTATGTGAATTTTTTGTAGATCCTCCGTCGGCGGCCGCCGTTCTCACTGAACGGCAAGTAGGGAAGCAGCCTGAGAAGGCTATTGAGAAGGCGGGTGACAGAAATGTCACCGTTGACTCCTCGGTTCAGAAGATTTCTCCCTCCGAGCTTGTGGCGGAGGGTGTGAAACTATATAAGAGGATGGCCAAGTGGACCCAACAAGCCGGCTCCTACATCTTGGAGCAGGAGAAAACCATGGGCCAAGCTGCGCCGCTGATCGCAAAGCTTAAACTTGACCTCTCTGCCGCAAAGGGGGAAGCCGCGAAGGCTAAACTGGATCTTTTTAATGCCAGCCGGCGCGTGGAGGAAGTTGAGAAGCTGCTGGGGGCTGAAAAGGCTAAAGTGGAGGAAGCTGATGCCGCCACTGCCAGGATGATGGGGGAGCGGGACAAGTACAAAGATGCTTATGACGTCGTGGCTGCCAAGGGAGAAAAGTGGAAGGATCTGTTCCACAACCAGGCCGAGGCGCTCAGGGACGCGCAGGCTGCCCTTGCTCAAAAGGAGAAGGACATTGAAATGCTTCAAGATGTTCTTCTCCCTAAAATGTGCGCTCAATTCCGGGACCAGGCCGAAGATACGGCCAGGGAGGCAATAAAGAGACTCGTCCCCGAGGGCTCTTTCCCATGGGATAAATTTGAACATCTTTTGGACGAGATGGCTGATGCTGCGGAGGCAGCGGCTGCAGAGAAGGCGGAGGCGGCGAAGGCGGCTCAGGTAGCTGAGGCCAAGGCGGCCTACGATGCGAGAGTGAAGGAGGGTGAGAGGCTGAAGTTACTTGAAAATGTTGAGCCTTCCCCAAAGCCGACCGCCGAAGATGCTGCTGCTACTGACGGAGGGCAGCAACAGGCATAGGGAGACGGGCGGTCGTCACCAGACTCACCCGGCGTCTCGGATAGCTTTAGCTGTTCGGGGGCCAATTATTGAGCCTTCTCTCCCTGCCATCCTTTTGGCGCTTCAAATCCCAAGTCTGCAACCTTTTGTGTTTTTTTTTTTGTTTCCTCGCTTTTCATAAAGCCCTGGTAGGTAGAGTTTAGGCTATCCTTATGGGGACGGCCGTCGTTTGTACTCTCCTTGCAATCATTTTTAATAAAGTTATCTTATCGGCCTTTGGCTTGGCCGGTTCTTCGATCACGATTCCTCGTTTGTCTTTTTGCGTAATTAATTGAGTGCCTTCGTTTTTACACTCGGCATGACCGAGGCAGCTTGAATGCGTGTCTCAACTGTGTTTAACGTCTTTAGCGTTCGTAACTGTAGGCATATTGACCGCTAGATTGGCGTCTCAATTGCACTGAGTATACGTTTCTTCTTTAGCGCATCGACCGACGTGTTCCCCGTCGCTCTCGGCTTTGGCCGAGGTAATCGGGGCGGCCGATAGCGTTAAAATCGTGTAGGCATATTGACCGCTAGATTGGCGTCTCAATTGCACCGAGTATACGTTTCTTTTTTAGCGTATCGACCGACGTGTTCCCGTCGCTCTCGGCTTTGGCCGAGGTAATCGGGTTGCGGCCGATAGCGTTAAATAATCGTGTAGGCATATTGACCGCTAGATTGGCGTCTCAATTGCACCGAGTATACGTTTCTTTTTTAGCGTATCGACCGACGTGTTCCCGTCGCTCTCGGCTTTGGCCGAGGTAATCGGGGTTGCGGCCGATAGTGTTAAAATCGTGTAGGCATATTGACCGCTAGATTGGCGTCTCAATTGCACTGAGTATACGTTTCTTTTTTAGCGTATCGACCGACGTGTTCCCCGTCGCTCTCGGCTTTGGCCGAGGTAATCGGGGTTGCGGCTTCGATAGCGTTCGTAACTGTGTAGGCATATTGACCGCTAGATTGGCGTCTCAATTGCACTGAGTATACGTTTCTTTTTTAGCGTATCGACCGACGTGTTCCACGTCGCTCTCGGCTTTGGCCGAGGTAATCGGGGTTGCGGCTTCGATAGCGTTCGTAACTGTGTAGGCATATTGACCGCTAGATTGGCGTCTCAATTGCACTGAGTATACGTTTCTTCTAAAATTTGGATGTTTCTTCACTAGATATAAACACGCGCCGGGGTGCCGACAATGGTTCTTGACACCTCCGTCGCTTATATAAAGTATTTTCTTAGGTTGTCAGTGTTCCAGTGGCTCATCAAAGGCACACCTCCCATGTCTGTCAGCCGGTATGTACCCGGCCTCATCTCTTCGACCACTTTGTAGGGATCCTCCCAGTTGGCCGTCAGTTTACCATGAATATTTCCTTTGTTGGTGGCAGCCGACTTCCTTAGGACTAGGTCTCCTATTTTTAAGTCCCTTTTGTGGACTCTTCGGTTGTAGGCTCTCTTCATCCGGTTTTGATATACGGCCAAGTTGAGGCGTGCTGTATTTCGGCTTTCTTCGACCAGGTCCAGGGAGGCTCTCAGACCTTCCTCGTTTTCAACTGGGTTAAAGGTAGCCGTTCTGAATGTTGGGACCGTTGCTTCAACTGGTAGGACTGCTTCGGAACCGTAGACTAGGTGGAAGGGGGTGTACCCCGTTGCTTCTTTCTCCGTGGTCCGAAGGGACCACAGGACGCCGGGTAGTTCATCGGCCCACCTTCCCTTGAGGTCTTCAACTGTCTTCTTCAAACCGTTGAGGATTGTTTTGTTGGCTGCCTCCGCCTGCCCGTTGCTCTGTGGGTGGCAGACGGAAGAGTACGCAAACTTTATGCCAAGCTCTTCTAACCAGTTCATTATCAGGTCGCTCCAAAACTCTCGGCCGTGGTCAAATACCATAACCTGAGGTAGTCCGAAGCGGGTTATAACATTTTCCCAGATTACCTTCCTGACGGCCGCCGTGGTCTTTGCTGGTACTGCTACAGCTTCAACCCATTTAGTGAAGTAATCAACGGCGACGATTAAGAACTTCCTTCCTCCGGAGGCCGTTGGGAACGGCCCTAGCATGTCCATCCCCCACTGTGCGAAAGGAAGGGGACTAAGCACCGGTTGCAGGTCCCTGGAGGGAGCGTGTATCACCGGGGCGTGCATCTGACAGTTCGTGCACTTCCTGGTCTTTGTTCTAGAATCTTGAAGCATGGTGGGCCAGAAGTAGCCAGCTCGGAGAGCTTTGTGGGCTAGTGTTCTTGCCCCCATGTGATGTCCACAGATGCCTTCGTGAATCTCTGTCAGTATCAGTTCTGCGTCGGCTGGACCGACACACTTCAAGAGTGGTCTTATTACTGATCTTCTGTATAGTTCTCCTTCGAACACCGAGTACCTGGCGGCGATCCTTTTTATTTTGGCCGAGGGATTGCGGCCCTCTGGCAATTCACCTGTAAGCTTATATTTCATTATCGGAGTCATCCACGTTGTTTCGGTCTCTATGTTACCCACCATGCCGACGGTCTCAGTGATGCTTTTCGCATTCCTGATATCTACCAGCACGGTTCGGCTGACATTCTTGATGGTTGAGCTGGCCAGTTTGGAGAGAGCGTCGGCTCGGTTGTTCTCGGACTTGGGAACACACTGGATTTGGAAAGATTTCAACTTTGCTATGTCGGCTTTTACCCTCTCTAGGTACCTTACCATTCCGTCGTCCCGAGCCTCAAACTCCCCTCTGATTTGGTTAGTAACCAACAGTGAGTCTGTCTTCAACACAATGTGTTCTGCTCCGGCAGCCCTAGCTAGCTCGACTCCGGTTATCACCGCCTCGTATTCGGATTCGTTGTTCGAGGCCGAGAAGGTGAATTTCAAGGCGTACTCAAATTCGTCCCCGTTTGGGCTGATGATAAGGATGCCGGCTCCTGAGCTGTTCGTCGTGGAGGAGCCGTCGGTGTAGACCTCCCATATGCCTGGGTTTGGCTCTTCCTGATACGTGCATTCGGCCAGGAAATCTGCAAGTGCTTGCCCCTTTATCGAAGGCCTTGGTTTGTACTGAATGCCGAAGCCAGAGAGTTCCACTGCCCATTTGATGAGCCTGCCGGATTGTTCGAATTTTTTCAAGGATTTCTCCAACGGCTGATCGGTTAGGACCGTCACGGGGTGTGCGTCGAAGTAGGGTTTTAACTTCCTTGTGGCAATGACAACGGCGAAGGCAGCTTTTTCAATTAGTGGGTAATTTCTCTCGGCGGGCAACAGTGTGTGGCTGACAAAGTATATTGGTTGTTGCTGTTTGTCTTCTTCCCTGATGATCACGGCGCTAACCGTGGCCGAGGTAACTGCTATGTATAGGTATAGCGTCTCCCCCAGTATCGGCCTGGATAGAGTTGGGAGAGTCTGAAGATGAGCTTTCAGTTGCTTGAAAGCCGTGTTCTGTTCCTCCCCCCAGCTGAAGTCTTTATTTCCTTTCAACACCTTGAAGAATGGGGTGCTCTTGTCGGCTGACCGAGAGATGAAACGGGCGAGAGCCGCCATTCTCCCGGTCAGCATCATAACCTCTTTTCGATTCCTTGGTTCCGGCAGGTCTAGGATGGCTCGGACTTTGTCTGGATTGGCGTCTATGCCTCTGGCACTGACAAGCACACCTAGGAATTTACCTGCCCGGACCCCGAAGTTGCATTTCATTGGGTTGAGCTTCATCTTGTATTTCCTTAGTGAACAAAATGTCTCGTGTAAATCGGCCAGATGCTCGCTGTCGGACTTGCTCTTTACAATAGCATCGTCGACGTACGCCTCAATGTTTCGTCCTTTTTGATTTTGAAACACTTTGTCCACCAGCCTCGTGTACGTTGCTCCGGCGTTCTTCAAACCAAACGGCATCATTTTGTACATGTATGTGCCGTTGGCGGTGATAAATGCGCATTTAGGCATGTCTTCCTCGGCCATAAACACTTGGTGATACCCTGAGAAGGCGTCCAGCAGGCTTAGCATGGTGTAGCCCGCCGTGGCATCGATTAAGCTATCTATCCGAGGCAAGGGATAACAATCTTTGGGGCATGCTTTATTAAGGTTGGTAAAGTCTACACACATTCTCCATGCCCCCGATGATTTCTTCACCATTACAACATTGGCTAACCACTCAGGGTAAGTACAAGGCATGATGAAGCCCGCCGCTAGTAATTTATCTACTTCGGCTTTGATGGCCTCGTCCTTCTCGGCCGAGGAGTTCCTCATTCTCTGCTTGACTGGGCGAGCGGTGGAGAGTACGTTCAGCTTGTGAACAATCACCTCCTGACTCACGCCTGGCATCTCGGCCGCTGAGTATGCGAAAATATCTTTATTCTTCCTCAGCAGGTCCAGGAGGTCGGCTCTGAATTTTGGTTCCAGGTCGACACCGATGGTTACGGTGCGGCCCGGATCAATCTCTACCTCCTCGGTCTCTGCTCCTTCGACCATGCCGATGGTCCGGTCGTTCCCGGATCTGGGGGTGTACTGTATCCGGAACGATTTTAGTTCTGAAGCGACGGCTCTCACCCTCACTAGATACCTTATCGTCTCGTAGTCCTGGGCTTCGCACTCTCCTCTGATCTGGTTGGTCACGAGGAGCGAATCTGTCTTCACCATGATACGCTCTGCCCCGGCGGTTTTAGCTAGCTCAATTCCGGTTATCACCGCCTCGTATTTGGATTCTTTGTTGGAGGCCAATGAGGTAAGCTTCAAGGCGTGCTCGAATACGTCTCCGTTTGGGCTGATGATAACGATGTCGGCCTTCGAGCTATTCGTCGCGGAGGGGCCGTTAGCGTAAACCTCCCATAAACCGGGATCTTCCTCTTTCTTCGAGATGAGCTTATGTGCCTCCCCCTGGTCCGAGACATATATCAATGTCAGGGCCCGGATGGATATTACAGCGTCGATTTCGCTCAAAGTGACCCGGCCTATGAGAACATCGTAGGCAGGCGTGCCGTCGATGACTACGAATTCAGACATAACATTCTTGGCTGCACCTCCCTCGCCGAGCCTCACCGGCAAACTGACTGACCCCAGGGGTGCCAGGCCGGCCCCAGAAAAGCTGTACAACGGGTTGGTGCAGGGGCTCAAATCTTCAATCCTCAGACCGAGGCCGAGAAAGCATTCTCTGTTCATAACATTCGTGTAGGCGCCTGTGTCAATCAGGCACCCCTTCACCAAGTGGTTGGCTATGTCTAGGTGGACCATAAGTGGGTCGCTATGAAGAGCGACGACTCCCTCGTAGTCCTCCTGTCCGATGGTCATATCGGGGATGTTGGAAGCGGGGGTCACTGTGTTGGGCACAAGGTTGATGTCCTGATAAGGTTCATCCAGGTGCCGTTTGTGCCCAGGAGCGGACCCACCGCTTTCGTTGTCCCTGATGATGACATTGACTACTCCTACTCGCTCAGGAGCGGACTTGCTATTTGATCCGCCGGCATCTGGTTTTTGGCCTCTGGCAACATATTTGCCGAGGCTCCCCATCCGGATCAGCTCTTCAATGGCATCCTTCAGGTGTCGGCAATCGTTGGTTAAGTGTCCGGTGTGGTCGTGGTACTCACAGTACTGGCTCGTGTCACCGTCACTCCTCGGCCTAGGGGGTCTTTCCCATTTCTGGCCCTCGTTCTTGCTCAAAGCGAAGACCTCGGCGGCCGACACGACTAGGGGGGTGTGATCATCGTACCGTTTTTTGTAGTATGTTCCCGAGCTCCCCCCGGCATCCGCCGAGCTTTGTTTCCTGGCAGACTTCTCTGACCGTGACCTATTATTCTCACGGTGTCTTTCATCGGACCGTGACCCGTCGTTGTCACGGCGTCTTTCGTTCGGGTTATCCTCCCGGCGGCTCTTCTTTTCTGAGTGCTCGGCCTCGCTGGGGCCTACCCAGGTCTTGTGGTAGTCTTCTACCTTGATGGCTTGGTCAGCCAACTTCCTGGCGGCGTCCAAACCTAGGCCTCCGCACTTGATGAGCTCATTTTTTAAATCTCCCCTTGGGAGGCCCTTCATCGCTGCGAAGGCCGCCGCCGGGGATTGATTTCTCGAATCTGCTGGACCTTTCCGTCGAACCTCTTCACATAGCTTCGTAGAGACTCGCCTCCCTCCTGTTTGATAGTTAGGAGGTCCGATGTCTCCACGGCCCTTCTCTTATTGCAAGAGTACTGGGCTAGAAAGGCGTCCCTTAGGTCGGCGTAATAGTGTACCGAGCCGTCGGGAAGCCCCTTGTACCAATTTTGAGCCATTCCATGCAGAGTCGTTGGGAAAATTCGGCACCAGACCTCATCGGGCTGCTCCCATACCGACATGTAAGACTCGAAAGCCTCAGCGGGAGGGACTCCTTCTTCGACTCGGACCTCTTCCCCAACTCTGCTGAGTCGGACTTCTCTGGCTTCTTCGGGGTAAGCCTCGTTCGTGTTGCGGGGACACTGTCCTCCCATGAGTATGGGAAGGACTTAGGTCCACTGCGCCCACTTTGGGCTCCCCCGGCGACTTGACGTGGTCAGCTTCTTCCAGTGCTCCGTTCAAGTTTCTCGGAGTCACATTTTGGGCCCTGGTCTCCTGGACGGTTTCTGCCGCTCTTGTCGGCGTGACAGTGTGAGCCGGCGTACTTCCGATTAGATCCAGGAGCATCTTCAGTTTTGCCACGTCAACCACATGTCCCATGATGGTGACCTGGTCGGCAGGCAGCGGAGCATCCGGTATTATTGGCATCCCGTATTCCGGTTGAATCGTTTGACCGGCGGAGGGTTGCACAACTCCGAATTTGTTGAACGTATCATCTTGGCAGAACGTGGTTTCGTCGGTTACGACTGCGTCTTGTTGTTTCGACATCTTCTTAGCTTTCTGGGTGGGTTTTTGTTGTTTGGGAATGAATGTGACTAGCTTCTAGTGTCTTTCCCCACAGACGGCGCCAATTGTTCCGGGTGTAATTCCAGAGCAAGTATCGTTACCACCCGTGGCTTGTAGAATAATGTCTTGAGTTGACCCCTTCTTGCTTCTATCGTTCCTCTCGGCCTCTCCTGCAACAATGAACGAACTGAGGGCTTGGCTTTGTGCCAAGCGTACTCACTCCGACGCTCAAGTCAGTAAACTTAAAGGATTAAGTTGTGTTACTTGGCTAGGTATGTATTGTAGAGAGATAAGGAAGATATTACCAGATGAATAGTGTATTTAGGTTAAGTTGTGGATCCTTTCCTCAATGAGGGTTGAGGAGTATTTATAGACTTTCACCTTTTGTCGCGTAGTGGCCAAGTGGCTAGCAGGTGGAAAGACTGATCTACCCCTCGGCCGAGGGACCTATGGCAGGCCGGCGGGCCATGTTGACTCACCGCCGAGGGGTCTTGGATATGAGCACGCGGGTATGTGTCCCGGCTGGCCGGTTGTCACGCCGAGACCCAGGCTAACAGGCCGATGGGCTGCATCGGCCAGGCTGTCTAAGTCGTTGACTTGCTGTGGATATCTTTGACCTTTGTTCAATATGTTGACTTGGTCAGCGGTGCAGAATATGCCCCATCAGAAAGATTTGGGATCGGTAAGACAAATCCTTGGGATAAAAGTTATTCGTGACCGAGAAAAGAAACTCTTATGTTTATCCCAAGAGAGATATATTGAGAAAGTTCTTGAGAAATTCAAGATGAACAATGCCAAGCCGGTTTGTATATATGCCACTTCCTGGACATATCAAACTCAGTAAGAAGAAAACTAATGAAAGGCTCGAGATGCAAAATGTCCCTTATTCTTCCGCTGTTGGCAGTCTCATGTATGCCATGATATGTACAAGACCCGACATTGCTTATGCATCGAAGTAATTAGTCGCTATTTATCTAATCCTGGAAAGGAACATTGGTCTGCTGTGAAATTGATATTTAGATATTGATATAGGACTCTTTTGCACCATTTTTCCCCTTTATTTTCATACTTACCGACTCCATTTGAGTCGGTTTTATACGTCCTTTTTTGCATTTTGTGTCCCGATTCCCGTTAGTATGACATTGTGGCTTCCTTGCAGGAATTGAGGCGGGAACGGGAGAAATGAAGCGAAGAAGACGGGTTGACTAAACTAAGTATGGAAGAAGAAGGAAATGAAGCTGAGAAGTACTCCCAGCCGGCTGACCGGCTGGGAACACCAAATGTATACAATTCAAGCAAAGATTAGGCAAAGGGAATTCAAGCAAAGATTAGGCAAATGTATACACCAAATGTCCATGGAGGTGGAATTTTTTATGCCATTTAGTTTCATACAATTAAGAAAGTGATGAGTTACGTAACACCTTAGGCGGTATCTTGGTCTTATGCAACTATGATAACAAGAAATCTCACAATGGTTGTCAATATTGATTTGAGTTTTGCAGTGATGGAAATTAGTTTGTTAAATTTTTTTCTCCAAGAATATTCTGCACCATCATAGTTATGTTTTGCTACTTCGATATCTGGACCTCAATTGTGGTCTTGATTCTTTATTAGATATAGTTTTTTTGTGTGTGGTAGATGAGAAAGGAGACAAGGGGCATATATATGAAGAGATTCAGATTGAAAACATAAGTATAGATCCATCATTATGTATGTGTACACCCTGTATCATGGATTTGTGGCATTAATTCTCAATTTGAGACTTGATTTTGGAATCAATTGTTGCTGTCCAAAGTTGTAAAAGTGTGGCTGATATCATTTGAAATGTGGTCGTTGTAACCTTCAAAATTGTGATAAATTGGTCGGGCAACCTGTGTCATGGTCAACATTAAAGCCATGGTCCAGAAACTCAAACTCAAGCACAAATATAAATCTTCCATGTTCCATTCGCTAACTTCTAGCCTTCCTTTGATGTACCCACCTATGTGCTATGTGCAAAAGTTGTACATGTCTTGATTCTTATATTTTATCTTCTTTTGATGTGAACATTTTAATTTGGTGTTTTATGTTTTGTATGTGTTTCTATGTAAACCTATGTGGTTTACTGGCCGCTCCGTTGAATCGACGTATCACTGATGTTATTTACTCTTATACCATGCAGAGGATGGGAGGAGCGGTACATTTGCGATTGGAAATGACAGTTTTCCTGCTTCCCTTTTCGATCTTCCTACCATTACTGAGTCCTATAAAAGTTACGATGATAGCGTGCTCATCAAAACTGCAGATATTGGTCAAGTAAAGCTGATTTCTGTACACAGCTTATTATTTTGCTTAGTGATAAGCATTTTTGAGTAGCCATTTTCATGACTTTTGCTGCTGACATCAGATGATTTTAGTCCGGGAAGGAGGTGGCAGTAAACCTGATATGGTGGAATATAAACATGGGTTGACCCCTCCTATGAGGGATGCTCGTCGTCGTAGATTTAGAAGGGAACCAGATCTTAATGTAAGCTGCGTAACTATTATTATAGGCACATATTTGTTCTATTAATTTTTCATAGCATCTCTTACATTTCCTTCATTGCTCGACTGGATTGGATCTCAAATGCCGTTACTGTTTTGCAGCCGGAACTGGTGCAAGGTGTGGAAAACGCTCTTTTGAGCATCATGAATAGTCGAGATATCCTTTTTCACTTATTTATTCTATTGTTTGCTTAGTACTTAGGTTTCCTCCCTCTGTTAAGGATTGAGTTTTGGTTAAGCGTAATGTGTTGCCTTCTCATTAACATAAGCAAGATATAAATACATTCCGTCTCTTGGGTCAAAGCCCATATAAAGATATAAATCCAATATGCCTAAACTGGCCTAATACTCCCCCTCAAACTGGAGCATGAAGATCAAGAATGCCCAGTTTGTGAAGGAGAAAATCAAACTGTGAAGATGGTAAAGCTTTTGTGAAAATATCAGCTAATTGCACATTCGTCGCAACATAAGACGGAACGATCAAACCTTCAGAGATAGCATCACGAATAAAATGACATGCCACCTCAATGTGTTTCGTACGCTCATGAAAAACCGGATTTTGAGCAAGTTGGAGAGCCGATTTATTGTCGCAGTAAAGAGAAATAGGCTTGGGTATCTCGATACCAAAACCCGAAAACAACCCAACTAGCCACTTCACTTCACAAAGAATCGCGGACATGGCCCTATATTCGGCCTCAGTGGAAGATAACGAAACTGTCGGCTGCTTTTTCGTCTTCCAAGAAATAGGAGAGTCCCCAAGAAAGACTATCCAACCGGAAACAGAACGCCGAGAAGAGGAGCAATTCGCGTAATCAGAGTCACACCACCCGGAGACTCTAAGCGTGCTATCAGAACGTAGCAAGATCCCTTGTCCCGGCCTACCTTTGAGATAACGCACAACGCGAAGGGCGACATCCATATGAACTTGTCGAGGTTGATTTAAGAACTGAGATAATATGTGAACAACATAAGATAGGTCCGGGCGTGTCACAGCAAGATATACAAGTCTCCCAACGAGACGACGGTAAGACTCAACATCGTGAATAACGTCACCCGTGGCTTCACCCAATTGATGATTAGATTCAATCGGTGTGAGACTAGGCTTAGAGCCCAAAAGACCCGTTTCGGAAATGATATCCAAAGCATATTTCCGTTGGCTAAGACAAATTCCTTCTGAATTACGGGCTACCTCAATGCCCAAAAAATACTTCAAAGTACCCAAATCTTTCATGTGAAAACACTTACTCAAATAACTTTTAAATTTAGCAATGGCAGTTGGATTATTCCCGGCAACAACAAGATCATCAACATAAACCAGAACATGTAGACATACCTCGTCAGCCGAATAATGAAACAAAGAATAATCTGAATAGGATTGAGAAAAACCGTATTGACGCAAAGCAGAGGCAAGCTTGGCAAACCAACACCGAGGAGCTTGTCGAAGCCCATATAAAGATTTCCGTAAACGACACACTTTACCATCTTTTCCATTACTGAAACCAGGTGGCAATTTCATATACACTTCTTCCGACAAATCACCGTGCAAGAAACCGTTATGAACGTCCATCTGGTGTAATTCCCAATCTTTACTAGCGGCAATAGTAAGCAAAGTACGAATAGTAACCATTTTGACAACAGGTGCAAAGGTTTCCCTGTAATCAATACCATCAATTTGATGATTACCAAAAATGACTAACCTTGCTTTATACCGCTCGATGCTACCGTCAGATTTGTATTTAATTTTGTAAACCCAACGACAACCGAGTGCCTTCTTATCCGGAGGTAAATTTGTCAATTCCCACGTTCCATTATTTTCAAGGGCATTTATTTCCTCCGCCATGGCCTTACACCAGCGAGGGTCGGTAATAGCCGTTCGAAAATTTGGAGGCTCAACTCCATCGGTAATAGCTGCAAGAAATTGTTTATGACGAGGAGAAAATTTATCACAATTGATATAATTAGCAAGAGCGTACGGAGTACCTGAAGACGAAGACGGAGAGTCGGGAGGCGTAGTAGAGGGCGTGGCAGTAGGTGTATCGGCATCAGAACCAACCAAATAATCACTCAAGTGAGGCGGAGGCCGTTTTATACGCTTACCACGACCCATCTCCGACTCACCCAGCTGACCTGACTCACCCGACTGACCCCCTGTTTCACTCGCAATAGGGGCAGCCTCCTCCACTCCAACCGTACCAGCTACATCCTCCCCTGCTTCCCTCTCACACGAGACACCCTCACCAGAATTAGAGGACCCGACAGTAGAAGGAGCAAAGGGAAAAGACTCCTCATAGAAATGAACATCCCGACTTACAAAAATATCCCCGGTAGTAAGATCATAAACACGCCACCCCTTCTTATTGTGTGGGTAACCAAGGAAAACACACTTGCGACTCCGTTTAGAAAATTTATCGCCCTTGGTATTTTGGTTGTGAACAAAACAAAGACACCCAAAAACCCGTAAATTAGCATAAGAAGGTGGCGAACCAAACAGAATTTCATAAGGGGTTTTATTATGAAGGATATGAGACGGCGTACGATTAATCAAATGAGCTGCCGTAAGAATACATTCGCCCCAAAAAGAAATGGGTAAATGCCCTTGAAACATAAGAGCGCGAGCAACATTGAGAATGTGACGGTGTTTACGCTCGACACGACCATTTTGTTGTGGAGTACCGACACACGAAGTTTGGAATAAGATGCCATTTTTAAGAAAATAAGCGGCCATATCATTAAATTCCGTACCGTTATCGGATTGCACAATTTTAACTTGCTTAGAAAATTGGGTATTAACCATGGCTAAAAAATTCTGAAACATTTCGGATACTTCAGTTTTGTCAAGCAAAAGATAGACCCAAACAGCCCGGGGACAATCATCAACAATAGTCAAGAAATATTTCGCCCCAGACGACGAAGGAGTACGATAAGGACCCCACAAGTCACAATGAACTAAATCGAAAATAGCAACCGCTTTATTAGGATTCAAGCTAAAACTTTGCCGACACTGTTTTGCTAAATGACAAATATCACAAATATGATCCAAATGAGAAGAATTAAAATTGCTAACATCAGGAAGAAATTGAAGGACTTTATTCGAAGGGTGACCCAGACGCATATGCCAAGTATCAACAGAAACGACAGAACTCACACGATGCACAGCAACACGCTCCACTGCCCTCAAATAGTACAGCCCGTCCCGCAACTCACCGACTCCAATCTTCGTCTTCAAAGAATGGTCCTGAATATGACAAGATAAATTAGTAAAACTCAAGACACACGAAGTGGAGGCCACAAGCTGAGAAACGGAGAGCAAATTGCAATTCAAACTCGGAACAAATAAAACATTCCGAAGAGTAAGCAAAGGACTAATAATAACCAGGCCAGCCACTGTAGCCGAGACAGTGTGCCCATTAGGAAGGCTTATCGGACAGGGCGGGATAGTATAGGATTCAGATAACCAACGAACATCACCCGTAACATGATGCGATGCCCCCGTATCAACTATCCAATCAAGAGACATACCACTAAGACGGTCTTGAGATGAAGAAGCACGTGGTTCAGCAATTAGCACATTGGCACGAGCCTGAGACCGAGCAGTGGAAGAGCCCGACTTAGAACGAGCTTTAAGTTCTTCAAGAGTACGGGGACAATCACCCCACCAATCCGGAAAGCGTTGAGTTTTGATAAAACAATTGGAAACTTCATGACCAGAAACATCACAGTGAGAGCATTTGAGTTTATTATGCCGCTCCTGTCTCTCGGCATCCCGTAATGCCCGCCAGTCAGGTGCAGGAGACGGACCCCGAACCGCATTAGCCATGACATCAGAAACTTCGGGTACAACAGAGGGACCCGCAAGAAGGCGCTCCTCTTGCAATACCGCATGATAAACACGGCTCAAAGACGGAAGGGGATCGAGAGAAAGCTGATGATTACGGATGGGACCATAATGAAAACGGTCCAAACCAAGAAGGAACTGGTGAAGGCGTTCCGAATCCTGGCGAGCAAGAGCCGCTTTTGTGACTCCACAGGGACACCCACTAGTCGGACATGTAAACGGTGGTTCATGGGCGACTAGAGCATCCCATAAGGTTTTCAAATTACCAAAATACGTAGTAACCGACATACCTTTCGCTTGACGGCACTCATGTAATTGGGTCTTAAGGTTATGAATTTTTGCGCCATCAACAACCGCATACTGATCTTCTAACTCAGACCATAAAACACGTGCATCCTCCGTATCCGACACGCTATCCAAAATAGACGGATCAATTGAATTCATGATCCATTGAACGACAGTACAATGGACAACTTCCCATTGGCCGAGCAAAAATTCGTCAGTCGGCTTAGCAATAGACCCGTCACAAAATCCGAATTTACGCCGTGATTTTAAAGAGCGGCGCATAGAGCGACTCCATTTTTCATAATTATCGCTCCGGAGTTTGATATGAGTAATTGCTTGACCCGGACCTTCCTGATTAACAAGAGAGAAAGGCGACAACGGGTCGATTTTTTGAGTATTAGAGGCGGAAGCGTTTCCATCTGTCCCTGTCATGGTGAATTCAAAAACAGGAAAAGAAAGATCGAGGTCAGTGACAGACGGAAGGGGAATATTTTTTTGGAAAATAGGGTTTTGCAGTCACTGATACCATGTTAAGGATTGAGTTTTGGTTAAGCGTAATGTGTTGCCTTCTCATTAACATAAGCAAGATATAAATACATTCCGTCTCTTGGGTCAAAGCCCATATAAAGATATAAATCCAATATGCCTAAACTGGCCTAATACCCTCTGAGCCAAATTAAAATCATTTTAACATCGGAAAGATTTAGAAGAAAAATAAACATACCTCCTTTCCCTCTCATCCGCCAAACTTGGCTAGAAGCACTCGACACAAGTTCATGTCCAAGTGTTTGACTCGTCTCTTTTATGAAAAAAAATCTCATGTTTTTGGTTCACGATGAAGTGTTCAAGTGTCCTGAACATATTCGAGTGTCGAGTTAAGAGTCGTAGTAACATAACCATCCACCATTCCACCCTCTCTCTCTTTTTCCGTCCTTTGGCTGTATCCAAAGTCCAAACACAAGGTTTATCTTTAAACTCAGTATAACTCAGCTGGTTAATGTCAGTTAATTTTACAGTACAACCCCCAAAGAATTGATAGAGTTACAGGTCTTGTGATTGTTGTGCTGTTAGCTGTTTACTTTTCCTTGACTGAAGCAAACGTAATGAGGGCCCCACTCAAGAGGAAGATGGCGAGGATAACAGCCGGAACGTAGGAAAGAAACCGGCCCCAACTTCCAAGATTAAAGCTACTGCCCGAGGTCCTGCCAGTAATGCTGCTGAGGAAGATGGAAGCGACACAGATGAATCTGATGACTCAGTTTAGTCATATTTACACTAGTTTAGCCTCTGTCGTAGAAAAGGCCAAAACGGTGCAAGTAAATCTCACCTTTCCGTTCCTGTTGGTAATTTTGTGTCTCGTCATGTAGAATTTTCGTCCCTATGGTTAGTGGTATTTACTTTTGTAAATCATTTGAAATTATCATCTTTAGAATTAATTCTCGAGCTTTAAAACAACAGTAATACCGAGTAATACTGCATGGTAGATTGCAGTTAGCTTTCTCGGTATAATTACGAGTGGTGATATACTGATATTCATGATTTACGTTTAATTCTTGAAACATTGACGTTGCTCATGATCTACTCCGTATGAACTAATATGTGTTGATTATTGAGGTACTGAGTAGCTAGAGTAATGCAAGTATGTGTGGTCGTTTTATTCTCAATTGCATATTAGTAGGAATGATTTGGTAATTCCTACACAAATTCGCGGATAATTGAAGGATCTGGGTAACAACTAACAAACTTAAGATGCCAGTATTCATTTTTATTTTGTCATGTAATGACAGTACGATTTTCAATTTCAAGCAACGCTATTTATTAACTCTTCTGCAGTTCCTCCTGATTTCACCGTCTGAACCCGTCAATGGAAAGAGTTTACCCATCTTCACCATGGAAATCACAAACTGATCGAAGAAAAGCTCTTTGTTCCCGGCATATTGCTCGACAAGTTTCCAGGAAGCCTGGTTGGTAAATAGGGTTTGGTCGGAATTCAACAAGCCGCGTGAACGCACCAGATTCCTGTAGTAGAAGTTGTCAAACTGGATAGGGGTAACAGGGTCTAAGTTAACCAAGTTCTGGTCCCCACCAGAGCGTGGGCATTGGATGCGCAGCCCGGCTCCGTATAATGGGTCAAGTGTATTAGCAATATCTCAGACGATATTCCCATATCTTCTACACAATCAAAATCTTCATAATAAAATCAAAGTTATTATCATATACTTGTAAAATCAGTAACAAAGTATTGTATACTACATTTAGGACAATTGTATAATCTTCCCTTCCCTAATTACATAGGCTAAGCTAACTATATATACTGTAAACATTCATTGACAGAAATACAAGTTTTCATATCTCTCAAAACCTATTGTCTTATATGGTATCTTCGAGCCTACAACGATCCAACCCTCTTCGACCAAAACGTACCAGCTTAAACGCTCCAAACACCACACCTACCCTTCCGCCATGACTAACAATCAGCAAGACTCCACTGTCACCAATCCCCATGACGCTGCTCATCCTCTCACGGCACCCAATCTCAACCATGTCGTGAAATTGAATCCTCTAAATTACACGACATGGAGGTTCCAATTAACCAACATCTTGTTTGGTCTTAGCCTTTTAGGCTTCATCGATGGCAGCAAACCTATCCCTGCCGCCACCACCATCGATGCCGCCAAACAAGAAGTACCCAACCCCGCTCACATGTCTTGGTTAAAACAAGACGGACTCATCCTTGGTGCCCTTATGGGTACCATAACCGATGCCCTTCAAACCTTAATCGTTAGGGCGAAAACAGCGAAGGAAGCTTGGGACATCCTTGCCCAAACCTATGCTAATCCATCGCGCATTCACATACAACAAATTAAAACCAAATTCGATTCGATTTCGAAAACCACGAATCAAACCATTACCGAGTACATTCACTCGATAAAAGCTTACGTGGATCAACTTGCCCTTTTGGGTAAAATTCTCGATCCCGAAGACGTAATTTCAAGAGTCCTAAATGGCCTTGATTACGAACTATATAAATCCGTCATCGACCAAGTCCGAACCCGCGATACACCAATTTCTTTCGAGGCGCTCCATGAAAAACTCCTTCAACAGGAACTAATTCTTCAACAAAACCCACCCACCAATCACTTCCAACCCTCTGCCAATGCGGCATATAAAAACTACAATAACAATCGTCACCACTACAAACCATCCACCACCTACACCAACCAAACTAACCCCCCTGCCGCCACCTACAACCAAGCCAACCCTCGTCCTTTCAAAGGACGGTGTCAATGGTGCCGTGAAACAGGGCACGTTATTGCCAATTGCCCCTATTTCCGTAAGCTATACCCTAACATTGTCTTTCCTGCCCCACCACCAAATCGACACCACCAACCCACACCTGAGGCTCACGCCGTGGGTATGACCGCAGGTCCTTCGGCTGCCAACCCCAATTACTTGCTAGATAGTGGTGCTAGTCACCACGTAACCCACGACCTTGACACACTAGCATTTCATTCACCATATTCCGGTCTCGATGAACTCCTTATAGGAGATGGTTCCGGCCTCCCGATTGCTAACACAGGTAATGTAAAACTCAATGGTCTTAATTTATTAAATGTTCTTCATGTTCCGAAAATATCGCGCAATATTATATCGATATCGCAACTTTGTCGAGACAATAAAGCTTATGTTCTCTTCTCACATGACTATTTTCTTGTTAAGACGATGGCAACGGGAACCACACTCCTACAGGGCCGAGTTAGAGACGGAATCTACGAGTGGAGTCCTCCGAAACCGCGCGCCTATAGTACAACCAAAGGACCCGCTCCATTATCGTTGCATCATAGATTAGGGCACCCATCTTATGATGTAATGAAAACAATTAATAAAGACTTGCAATTTTGTTTTCATGATATTGAACACTGTCAAGCGTACAACATAACCAAGAGCAAAAAAATACCATTTTCGCACTCTTCATTTCGCACCACTGACTCACTACAACTATTATTTTCTGACCTTTGGACGAGTCACGTACCCTCGTTTGATCATTATAAATATTATGTCATCTTCGTCGATCACTACAGTAAATATATTTGGATGTATCCACTAAAACGAAAATCCGAAACCAATCAAGGTTTTATTCAGTTTAAAGCCGTTGTAGAAAAATACTTCAATAAACCAATCAAACATTTTTTCTCCGACAATGGCGGAGAATATGTTAAATTAAATACCACACTCCTCAACGACGGAATTTCTCACTCGACCTCTCCTCCGCATACCCCCGAACATAACGGGTATGCCGAAAGACGACATCGTCATATAGTTGAAACGGGTCTCGCCCTTCTCAGACATGTGCACCTTCCCACCAAATATTGGCTGTATGCCATTAGCACAGCTACTTATCAGTTATCTCATAAATCGACTACCCACTCGGTCACTAAATGGTAAATCACCATATTTTATGATTCACAATAACCAACCCGAATGCCCTAGGACTTCACCTGAGCCAATCCAAATACATTCAAGACCTCCTTACCAAATACAAAATGGTCGATGCCAAACCGAACACAACACCCATGGCTACGTCGCCACCATTAATTCGGGAAGACCATCACCCCATTCATGAGCAGTCCGACTATCAGGCAATCGTTGTGAGTCTTCAATACCTATCCCTTACCCGGCCAGACATCGCCTTTGCAGTCAATAGATTGGCTCAATTCCTTCATCACCCCACATCAACCCACTGGACGGCCCTCAAACGCCTTCTCTAATATCTTCAAGGAACCCCGAACCATGGTATTCAACTCTACAAGGACACCCCTCTCTGCCTTCATGCATACTGTGATGCAGACTTTGGAGGTGACAAAGATAATTATCTGTCCACCACCGGATACATTACCTATCTCGGGCGCAATCCCATTGCCTGGTCCTCCAAAAAGCAAAAGGGAATTGCTCTCTCCACGACAGAAGCTGAATTTCGAGCTATTGCTTCCGTCACTACCGAAACCTTATGGCTTCGCAACCTTCTCGCCGAACTCAACATTTCTGTTACCAAGCCTCCAGCTATATTTTGCGACAACATCTCAGCCACGCTCTATGCCAAGAATCCGGTCTTTCACTCACGTATGAAGCACATGACTATCTCCTTCCACTACGTCAAGCAACAATTACAGCTCCGTCAAATACGCATCTCTCACATTGCCAGCAAAGATCAGCTCGCAGACATCCTAACAAAGCCGCTGCACAAACACCAATTTCATGAACTCCGCGACAAGCTTGGCCTTATCACAAGAACGTCCAACTTGAGGGGGCGTATTAGCAATATCTCAGACGATATTCCCATATCTTCTACACAATCAAAATCTTCATAATAAAATCAAAGTTATTATCATATACTTGTAAAATCAGTAACAAAGTATTGTATACTACATTTAGGACAATTGTATAATCTTCCCTTCCCTAATTACATAGGCTAAGCTAACTATATATACTGTAAACATTCATTGACAGAAATACAAGTTTTCATATCTCTCAAAACATATTGTCTTATAAAGTGTAGCATCAGGCTTCCCATCTCCATTCTGGTTGTATAGCCTTTGCCTGAAGCTGCTGCACCTTGCTTTACCTATTGTGTGGGCCCCTGCTCCAACACTCACTCTTTTTAGTCAGTATAAAACCGTCTTACTGTAAGACGGATCTTTGATTGGTTAAACACTCATTTATATATTACCATCAACAAATGGAATAACAAACCTGAGAGCGCAACAAGGTCAACCATGTCGAGGCCTTGGCTTGTAAACTTGGAAAGTACGGTTTCAAAAGTAGTGTTCGGATCAGGAATGTTGTCGTTAGATCCGCTCAAACTAGCTTCTAATGAATCTCTTCTTCCTAGATTCACTAGCCAGCTTGGTCCACCAAGCTGTATTAATTAATAGGACACAACAAATATAATTATCGGGTCAGATCAGCTTTGCCAGGACTATTTGGCATCGAATATTGAATTTTGAAAAGGAGGCTTACACTTGAAGTTGAATCTCTGGCTGCAATAGCTAGAATATCAGCACAAGACACAACTCCAGGGCATATTGTCTCAACTTGATCCTTGATCTTGTCAATAACTTCGAACCCTCGAGCTGAGTTCTTATTAGCCTTCGACCCCTTCTCCGAGATTATGCTTCCACTGCTGTCTAAGAGCAATGAAGCATCACATCCCTGCAAACTCAAAAACACGTACACGGTACACTACCTTGTCAAGCACTAGTACTAGACCTGGCAATTCGGGTCAACGGTTTGGGTTCAGGTCGGGCCAATTCGGGTCTGGTTGTTTCGGGTTTCTAAAATATTCGGGTTAGTTCGGGTCGGGTCGGGTCATTCGGGTTTACAGGTCTGTTTCGGGTTTGTTGGTCGGGTTGTTTCGGGTCAAGGGGATCGGGTCATTTTGGGTCGGGTCAATGATTAAGAGACAAAAAGGCATTTCAAGTGTTTTGGGGTCATTTAAAGTTATGTTTTGTCTGGTCATGTTCGGATTGGGTTATTTCGGGTCGGGTCATCTTGGGTCGGGTTGATACGGGTCTATCAAAGCTCGGGTCATTTTCGGGTCGGGTCGGGTTAATTCGGGTTTCGGGTGCCATTCGGGTGCGGCAGTTCGGGTTAATTTCGGGTCTCGGGTCAGTCTTTTCGAGTCGGGTCAATCGGGCCGGGTTGATTTTGCCACGTTTAACGGTTTAAGCACTACTATATACAGTATGTTACTCAAACAAGAAATAATACTGACAAATTATTTATTTAGATTCACTAACGATATATACCTGGACAAAACAGTCAAGGAAGTGGAGTCTAAGCAAGGACGCAGCCATTCGGGGATCTTGGACGATCACGTTGATGACAGTAGACCTGACTATGGCTTGCACATTTGGGCAAGTGTTGTCATAGAACCCAGGACTAAGCTGTCCATAAGCTTTGGAAACAAAGCATAGTGGTACGATTGCTAGAAGACTAACAAAAATGGTGTACTTCTTCATAGCATTATTATTACACATTTTGTTTCAAGTATTTCTCAAATAATATCGCTGTATTTTATTTTGTGAAGATATGTTGTGTTATTAGTTTAGGGAGTATTTATATGACGGATTTATATTATTATATCACTAATAATCAATATATAATATAATATTTCCATGCATGTCTCACCTTATATTATTAATTTATTATGCACTTGTATTATTATGATACCACCTATTTTCCCAAAATTTGAATTTTTATAACATTAACGATAATAATGCAGACCTGTAATGATTAATGCAGGCTGGATTAGTTTAGGGAGAGCTTTATAAAACCAATAATCAATCTATTAGGCGTAATATATTATTAGCATATTATGAAATGTGATTGATGTGATCATATTGATTAAGAATATTTGTTTATGATGAGGATTAATATTGATGTATATTACTGATGTGAATTCTGTATTTGATCAAGTGAGTACAATGGGAGGGAAGCTCTCCTTATATAGTTAGTTTAGTAAGTTAGTCTGTTAGGATATAACTAACTAGAGTTAGTTGGAGTTTAGTTAGTTAACTTTCTAGTTAGTTATCTCCTTATGTTCTAACTACTCTATATTTTAACATCCCCCTCAAGCTGGACAATCCTTAATTAGTAAGATGCACTACTAGAATATGGGGCAAAAGCATCATCAATAAGTAACCATTTTAGTATCTAAATGGTCTCTTTGGTCAAAGAAACCATTCAATAAAGAAAAATGATCTCTATCAAATAAGAAAGAAACCATTGTAGTGTATAAATGGTTTCTTATATTAAAATAATGATTAAAAAAACAAAAACAAAATCTCAACAACTCTCTATAAAAAAAAAAACAAAAACAAAGTAAAACATATTTGATAAACGAACTCCTTAAATTATAGCTCCCCATTTTATAATTGTGTAAAACAAAAACATACCCAGAATTCTCATCTTCTTTCCTAACTTTAGATCTAAGGGGTTGTTTGGTTGACACTTGAAAAACACAGGAATTGGAAAATCCCATGAATTGCAAAAACATGGGTTGTTTGGTTGCCATATTTTTTGGAAAATGGGGGAATTAAAAGTTCCCAGGAACTTCCAATGCCTACATGATGTAGGAATTGGCTTACCTACTCCCCCCTTGGTCATTGGAAGTTCCCATGGAATTTAATTCCTACATGAGCAACCAAACACTTTTGTCAAATTCACCCGAATTGGATGCAGGAACTTAATTCCCATGAAAATGAAGTTCCTAGGAAAATTAAATTCTTTGATCAACCAAACGACTCCTAAATCATTCTCACAATCTCTCACCACCACGGCCATGCTATGACAACGCAACGGCCCTGCTAGGACAACGTCACGACCCTGCTACGACAACGGCAACACCACAACACTCCGTCGGTGAAACCTTTGGCATAAGAGGTATTTTCTTTCTCTTATCCTTTTCGAATTAATTGTATATGAAATTATCGTTGTTGGTTACATTTTATATCCTTTGATTGATATGGGTAAAATCGTAAAATCTAAAGTAAGTAGGTGTGTTTTGGAATTAGGGTTCATATATAATTGGGGCTTTTGTATGAAAAATTATTATGATAATGTGTTGTTGTGTTTATATGGTCTTAGATATGAATTGGTGTTAAATTGAGGGATTTATGACAGTTTTATTACTGAATTGTAGCTTTTTTTTTCAGATTTCGTTTCTCTATTATTTAATTTAGAAGTCATAGTTAATTTCTTAGATTTTGGACGAATTAGACTATTTTTCATTGACGTTTTACACTATTTTTGTTTGATTCAATTAGATTTCATTATTAGGTTAGAAAAAAACATTCTGAACTTTGGACACTACAATTCATAAATTCAATTATTAATGTTGGTGTTTTGCCTCTTATCAATTAAATCAACTTAAGGATTTTTGGTTGATGGCAGAAACTAAGTTTATTAAGTACTGTGGCAAAAAATAAGAGTTTATTGGAGTTTGGGTTACATTCTTGTTGGGACAGTAGTAATAGAGCACTCTCGATATGTTATTGACAACTATGATCATTGCGACGATAATATTGAATTGGAGGCAAGGTCTCCGATAAGGTTAGTGCAATTCGATGATTCTATTGCTGAGGACTCATCCATATATGTACGAAATGACCATAACGTGGGGATTTGGATTGAAGAAAATCGAAAACGCCTTTGTAAGCACTATAAACATAAATGAGTCATGGTTTTATTTAAGACCATAGCAAAAAAAAAAGGTATGCTTTACTGATTGTTGGCTTTCTTTTCCTCCTAAACTTAAATTGCAAATTAAGCAAACCCTAATATTTGATTGCAGGATATTGTGTAGTGGATTTTGGGCATTGGCTTCTCGGCTTTCACGTTTTTGTGGGTTGAGCACATCCTTAGGTAGGGACTAATTTCTCTCTTCTTCTTTTTTCATTTACTCTGTTATGGAGGTTAATTGCAGTAGTAGTATATTATTTCATTAGTTTTGAACTCATGCAGTTTATCTCTTTGTTATTTTAGTTTGGTACTAAGCATAAAGAATAGATTATATCCTTCAAGATTCAGGGGGCTTTCTATAGGTGCTGGCAGTGATGATGTATATCTGCTACCTTCTGGATTGTTGTTGGCTGATGTCAGCTTCAATAACGTCGCTCATAGCCATTGTACTAAACATGTTCTTTTGTGATGTAATGTTTATTAGACTAATGCTACGGAGGTGTTCTTTGCCGTCACCAAACTGTTCAGTCAAAAGACTCTGGTATATGAAGAATGGTGTATTTGATAATTAAGGAACTCTCGCCTTCTTCTGACGATATTTATTTATGTAACTTATATTTGTTAATACTTGTGATAAGTTCTGCTATTGTTGACGGTTTTAAGGTGAAACTTTTCTTACTCATTATGCGGTCACAATTTTTACCAACTCCTGGAAGAAGGACATGAATGGCAAGACCGACATGTACCGGACGAATGCTAATAAAGAGTGCTTTGTCGGATTACGGATGTCACACTTCTCACACAGATAGAAAGATATTTAGAACAAGTTATTGTTGATAAAAAGCTTATTGTTGCTGGTGCTCCTCTAGTTAGTGTCATTCATTTGTTCCGGGTACGTGAACCATTAGAGAGTATTTTCCCATTCTTAGTTTTGTTTGTGTCTAAAGTCTTAATACTTCCCTCTTCCCTTTTTTTTGTAGTATTTTGAAGGTGTCGTCGAGACTTACTCTCAACAAATGCTTGACGTGGTTAAGGAAGATGGTGCCGAAGTTGATCTATGAGAGTTAGATTTTCTTATTATTGTAATTTTTTGGAAAATTAGTCATCTTTTTTTTTTTTTTGTATTAATGGGCACAAAATATTGCTCGCATTAAGTGATTGTAAAAACGAATACACTTTTTATTATATTATATATGCGATAAATTTTTTTGAATGAGCTTTGATATGCGTGCCATGTTAAACAAAACACGAGTATACGGCTGTGCAATTAACTCATTATGGCCCCATAAATAATAATGACGAATTGACAATGCATCGTGTCAATAAAAAAATAATAAAAAAAAATCAAAGAAACCATACTTCTCTAATCCTTGGTTTCAGGAAAGAAACCATCTATGTTTGTTGTTTGGTTTGTAATTGTGAGGTAAGAAACCATTTTTTGTACTTTAATGGTCTCTTTTTCAGTGAGTAAAGAAACCATTTATCTAGAAAAGATGATTTCTAACTTTTTTTCAAAGAAACCATTTTTTTTGCATGGTCTCTTACCCTAAGAGACCTTTGACCTTGAGACCATCTCCATGTTGGTCTCTTAGGTCTATTTCCAATGGTCTCTTTGCCATTTATTGTAGTAGTGATGTAAAAGTCCAAGCTTGGAAGATAAATTCTTATGTTGTCCCCCTAACGGCTTGGTCATGATGTTCGCTAAGTGTTGATCATAGTTGACATGCTGAGTGTAGAGGAATCCTTCTTCTTGTTTATCACGCACAAAGTGACAATCCACGTTTAGGTGCTTAGTTCTTTCGTGGAAGACATGGTTCATGGCAATAAATTGTACAACTTTGTTATCACAATACAGAGGTATTGGAAGTGGAATGTTGACTTGCATTTCTTGAAGTAAAGCAGCCAGCCAAACCAGTTCACTGGTTGTATAAGACATGCTACAGTATTCAGCTTCAGTAGAGCTCTTACTGACAGTCTTTTGCTTCTTCGTTTTCCATGAGATTAAGGCCTTACCAAATAATATACAATATCCACTTAGTGACCTAGAGCTGAAGGGACATTGAAACCAATCTGCATCAGTGTATGCCCTTAATGTCATGTCTGATTGAGCAGGAGAGAATAAACCCATGTTCACTGTGGTTTTTAGGTACTTAACCACATGTAATGCTGCAGTAAGATGTGGCAATCTTGGCTGAGTTAAAAATTGGCTCAAATGCTGAACACAATGTGAGATATCAGGTCTGCTTAAACTTAGATACAACATTCTCCCTACTAATCTTCTGTACTGCTCAGGATCAGTCAGTAAATCTCCTTTGTCAATGCTTAATTGCAGTCCTTTGGGAAGTGGAAACTTAGTAGTTGTGAAATTTTCCATTCCTATATCCTTAAGAATGTCCAAGATATATTTCCTTTGGTATTATTCCTGTATCATTCCTGGCTATTTCTAGTCCTAGGAAGTATCTGGCCTGACCAAGGTCTTTGATGGTAAACTTTATTTGAACCCATCTTTAACCACCTGAATCTAAGCATCATTACTCCCTGTGAGTAATACATCATCCACATAAACTAGAGCAATAAGAAAGTCTCCAGTTTTGGGATCTTTCCTGGTAAACATTGAATAATCATGTTTGGACTGTTGAAATCCTTCACTGACTAAGTCTTTAGTCAACTCCTTGTTCCATTGTCTTGAAACTTGTTTTAAACCATATAAGGACCTTAATTTGCATACTTGGCCAGGTCTTGCTTTAATATACCCTTGAGGAACTGTCATATAGACTTCCTCATCTAGATATCTATGCAAAAATGCATTGTTGATGTCTAGTTGATGCAATACCCATTTTTTAGCAGATGCAAGAGCAATGAGAGATCTTACAGTGGGGAACTGTCATATAGACTTCCTCATCTAGATAGCTATGTACAAGGTACGAAATAACATAGTAAAAGACATTTGACGAGACAATGGATTCGATGATGTCAGTGAAAATGAAGATGAAGATTAAAGTGACGAGGAGATGATAATATGGAAATAGATGGTTAGAAAAAAATGTAATATGTAATTTATTTTTTATTGTAATGTATTGTTTTATTGTATAAAAATTAATTTATATAAAGCGCAAAATTTTTATAAGTTCAGTTCGGCTTCTATAAGTTCAGTTCATATAAGTTCAGTTCAGCTCTTATAAGTTCAGTTTAGCTTCTATAAGTTCAGTTCAGTTCAATTCTTATAAATTCAGTTGAGTTCAACAACTTAAAGTCCAAAAGAATAGGCCCTTAGTCTTAGGGTATGATTATTGGTAAGACTTCCTAAAGTCTTAAGACTCTAGAAAAACAGTTTTCCACTAACTTTTATTATTTATTTATTGTTCAGACTCACCTCAGACTTAGCTCAGACTTTACACATTATCAGTCAGGCTCACTTCAGACTCTACTTTTTCACTTTACTTGAGAAAATGTGGGATTTAAGAAAAAAAGAACAAAAATAATATAACACTAATCTTTCTTTCATTGGTTGTCTTCTTTTAGTAGTGAGGTCAAGACTCATGTAGAGTCTTAAGTTGAGTCTTGGATTTCCAAGACTCAACTTAAGACTTTGTCAAGACTTTATTAAGACTATAATAGATTATTGGTAGTCTTGAGTGAGTCTTGTCTCAAGACTCACCAAAGTCTTGTATCAAGACTACCAATAATCTTACCCTTATACTCTTATTTATATCTCACTATCAAGGATGATATCAAAGATTTGTATTGTATTCTCGTTGCGGTTGAGTATCAATACATGTGGCAGACTGGCAGTGGCGCTCGCCCCACTGGCTTTGGAAAATTTTTAAGTTACAATTTTTGAATTTTTTCGAGTTCACTATTACCTTTTCAACCCTTTAAAATTTTTACCCCCGCGACTTTAATCCTAGATTCGCCACTGCAAACAAGTCCTCTTATAAGATGATGTATATAAGTCGGTTGGGAGACAGTCTCATCATAAATTTATTGTAAAACGATATCACATGTTACATACATGAATTACAGCTAATGATTAATTTATAATTTAGTATGTTCATTAGAGTACAAAATTAAAGAGTCACTTTCATTTACAAAAAACAACAATTTTTTTATAAAAAACCATAAAAAGATAAAAATAATTATTTTTAATTATCCATAATATAATGAGTAAGTCTCTTATAAAATAATTTTACAATATGATTATTTTCATCTGTAATATAATGAGTAAGTCTCTTATAAAATAGTTTTACAATAAAATTGCAAAACCATTTACAAGAAACTTTAATGTCCATATTAAAAATAAAATAATGGTTGGTAGAAGTAATTTTAAGAGGTAATAAAGGTAAATTCTCACTTGATTTTATATTTAGAGTTAGTGCGTATAAAACGGTTTGACATACGAATTTTCCTATAACACAAAGTTTTGTTTCAGACGAGCCATTTTCGTCTAAATAATAAAACGGGATTTTGTGACCATTTTTTAGTTAAATATAACCACAATGGTCCAGCTAGTATAACAACTTATTGGTAACGTTTTTTGAAAATTGCTCACATTTTGCTATAAAACAATTTCAAAATCTCGTATTATTGTTTCAAACGAAAATAACTCGTCTCACGAAAGACCAACCCTTCCTACTAGAGGTGGTAATCGGGTCACCCGGGTCGGTTACGGGTCGGTTCAAGGCGGGTCGGGTCATATCGGGTTCAGGTTATGTCGGGTCAATGACAGGTTCGGGTCGGTTTAGTTCATGTCGGATCGACTTCGGGTCGGGTCGGGTCATCGACGGGTGACAAGTCGGGTCGTGTCATTAGCGGGTCACTGTCGGGTCAGGTTATCAGGATATATTTTATCTTATATATTTAGTTTTAGATGGTAATTTTATGTTTAAATAATTGGTAGGTGTATTAATTGTTGTTTTAAGTGAAAATATCTAAGATGAATGTCAATTTGGTGTCATTTAAACCATTATTAAGCTAGTTCATCTATCGGGCTGAGAAAATATCGGGTAACAGGTCGGTTCAATTCGAGTCGGGTTGGAAAAAATAGGGCTGCTATCGGTTATCGGGTCGGTTCGAATCGGGTCAATTCGGTTTCGGTTCACCCAATTTTCGGGATGTATCAAGTCGGGTTTCTGGCGGGTCAGGTCGGGTTCCTCGGATCGGGTGAGCTTTTGCCACCTCTACTTCCTACCTATAATAAGAGGATGTGTTCTTAAATGATTCCTAGTTGTGGAAGAGGAACTGAAGTACTGGGAAATGGGAACTCCGAAACATAAAAGAAACCGACATACGATCCCAGATACAATGAGTAGATAGCGTGGGGCCCAATCCAAAGAGAGAAAGCAGAAAGCGCGTGAAGCGGTGCCTATATATACAGACCTCTTCGGCTCTTCTCCTCTCTCCCATTCACATAACCCGCTCCTAAAACTCTCTTTAACCATCATACAAATTCAAAAAAACTTTCTTCAATCAAATACCATGTCTTTATACAACTCGTCGTCGGCATCATCTCCGTCTTATAACAATTCGAAGACGACGCCATATTCTCCGTCTTCTATTCTCAACTGGTCTGATTACGCCACGGAGTCTCCTTCTTACACACCGTCTTCTCCTCAATATTCTCCCTATTCTTCTGAATACTCCCCGGATTCGCCTACTTACACACCATCTTCTCTTACTTACACATACACACCGTCTTCCCCAATTTACACCCCATCTTCTCCAACTTATACACCGTCTTCCCCTACATACACACCGGCTTCTCCAACTTATACACCGTCGTCACCTATTTACACACCGTCCTCTCCTACCTACACGCCATTATCCCCTACCTACACACCGGCTTCTCCAAGTTACACACCGTCGTCCCCGACTTACACACCGTCATCCCCTACCTACACACCGTCGTCCCCTACTTACACACCGTCATCCCCGACTTACACACCGTCATCCCCTACCTACACACCGTCATCCCCTACTTACACACCGTTGGCTTGTGGTTGTGCACACTGTTGGCGGACGTTCTAGAATTATCACTCTAATTTAGGGCTTGCTCATTCTTTTGTATTATATTTTCGTCTTGCCATTTATTTGATTGTTATTACAAGTACTACTTGTTTATGTTAATTTGATACTTTTGATATGAATATTGTATCTACACCTCTGAATTTGATGGTTTCACTGTTTATATATTTGGGCTACGAATTGCTAGTTGTTAATAAAATACAACTCATATTGTTAATCATCTGATTCCAGTTTCTTACTTGTCTACTTTAGTTGTTAATAATACAACGTTGATTCGAATTGTTATTCTTCGTTCCAAAGCACTCCATATTCAATTAAGAATTAGGGCAAATGGCAACTTGAGTTTCTGTTTCGGGTTTCACCGCATCGATTGAATTTAGCTTTAACCATTTGAGCGAAATTATAATTCCCTAATTAGTTATCGTTGATGACTAAATATTGTGTACAACATTAAATCTAACTATGAATTAGCTATTATTTTTACATCATCGATTAACAGAGTTATGTTGTAAGTTCGTGCGTTATGTTAGTATGTGCCCACGGCTGTTCAACTTGTGGATGTGCTCACTAAGGCGTTGTGTGTTGCTCAGTTTACGTCAAGTTGCGCATTTAGGGGGGTAACGGACTAACGGAGTTGCACCACAAAAAAAATGAGGCCCAAATATGACTGTATAAATGTAGTATACATCGAGGTTTGTATTCAAATTTTATAAGTAAAACTTATAAATGCGGTGGCCAAAATTAGAGGCTCGGTTTCACCGCCTATGGCCGCCCAGGGAATTAGACACCCCTGCATAAGGGGGTGGAAGAAAGATGGGAGAGAAAAAGAGGAGGAAATAATTAAGAAGAGTTGAAAGGATGAGAAATGAGAGCGGAAATTTTGTAAAGGGTATATAGAAGCATCATATATTTAAATTATATTTTATATGTTCAATTTTATATCATATAAAAAATAAATTTTGACCAAAAATAAATTGATATATCCTCTTAGAAAACCATAAATACACCGCACAAACAACAACAATGCATCAACTAAATCTCTTAATTTCTGTAGAAAATAATTAAATAACCATATATGGTTATTTGATATAATTTTATTGATCGTAGAGATAATCAAATTGGGTAGGTGATTAGCAATATTTGGTTAGACATAATTTTACTATTCTACTCAAATTAGGTAAGTGATCAATACACAAACTCATACGAAGTACTTTGGATAAACCCATGCTTCAATTGACAGATTAAACAAATGCATGGCATTATATATAGCTTGCAAATTGGTAAATCATAAAACGAAAACAATTTTCCTCATCAAAAGTAACAAACTACAAACAAACAAAAAAATATGGAGGCTCTAAGTCATTTGAAGTCCTTCCTACTTGCTCTTTTACTTATATCAAGTTAGTTTTTTTTTTTTTTTTATCTTTCTTCATGTTTTTGTGGTTTATTTATATCATTATTGGTTCCAAAGAGCATCTACAAAAAGTTACATCTTTTTACATCTTTGTTAAGGATGAGATATAAGACCAATAAAATATACGGGAGTCTCACACCCACGATCTATCACCCACACATTATCTCAACCATTAAGCTAAAACTTTTCGAATTTTCACCATATTAGAATTAGGAATTACAAAGCATTTTTGTTAAATTAGAGAGAGGGAGATTGCATAATAAGAGATGTATTATTGATTGATGTTGTTCTAGTGATTACAATACAATAGATTTATAGTAGCTAGTAAGCTAACCCTAATACTAAACCCTACACGATAGCCGTCGTTCCGATAATACCTAATTACTAGTATTGGTGCCCGGCTTCGCCCGGGCTACCTCTAATTACCATTAATTTTTTTTTTCATTAAATAAAATTACTTAAAGTTGCATAACCTTTAAATTTATCATTAATATATTTTTTAATGACATATCCTAAAATTACGATGAAATAAATTTTGAGACAAATTCACTACTCCCGCTATTAATATTTTACTCTTATTAATGAAACAACAGTAATAACATTTCATTACTTACCCGTAATCATTGTTACTTTCACTACTCTCGCCGTAATTATTGTTACTGTCACTACTGCACCATTAATATTGATAATTTCACTACTCCCGCCGTAATTATTGTTACTTTCACTATTGCCGCATTAATATTGATTATTTCACTACTCCCGTTGTTGTTTCTACCACTTTCACTAATCTCGCTGATAATATTGTTACTTTTATTATTCAAATGAGTTATTACTATCATATAACTATATCCAATGTTACTACAATTTTTTTCTTTACTGACGAAATTACTTTTACTACTTAGGCATGCAATTTTAAGAGGATTATATATTTATATTACATATATGCATTAAATCGAAAGAATTATGCAATATTATATATTATGGAATCTAACTTGAATTATTTATAACCTACTTATATTATATTTTTATATGTTAAATAATTAACATCTCTATACATCTAATAAACTATAAAGTTTAATAAAATTGCATAGATTTTATATTTAATATATAATTTTATGATGATTATAATTAATACAATAAGTGTGCATGTTTATACTAATTAATTATTTTATTTTAAGGAAATTGACCATCTTCTAGTCTCTTTGAAATTGACCATCTTAATTAATTATTTTATTTTAAGGATATTGACCATATTAATTAATTATTTTATTTTAAGGAAATTAACCATGTTTTAGTCTCTTACAAATGTTTAGGAAAATTACCAAGCTTCTGTATAATTTAATTTTAACCCAAACTATATAATATTTGCATTGAGATCCCTTAATTGGGTCCATCACATAGTGCTAGTGATTTAAAACTATATAGTATAATTAATTTATATAACTTTCTTTAATTACATTGAAGTCCCTTGGTTTCTGGATTTAATATATAGTATTGATTCTCTTCGGTACATTCTAGAATACCGATATTCCTCAACAATTTTATTAAAAAAGGAGTTTCCTTAGAATTAGTCTCATAAAAGATACAACCAAATAAACCGATAGTGGAGCAAGGGCGGACTAGCAAGGGCACTCGCTCCTGCTGAAAATTTCAAAAGCCAAAATTTTTAGTTAAATTTCCAAATTTTTATCGAGTTTTTCTTAGGTCATTACTCGTTTGCCTTGTTGAAAATTTTCGCTCTCTAATTTCAAATCCTGACTCTGAATATGATTCTTTTTACAGGCTTGTCATTATCATTAATCATGGCGGAATCAAACTCATTAGTTACTAATGAAGACAAGCAAGCATGCCAAGGCCCAGTTAGTTGTATAGGTTGGGGAGGTTCTCATTGTAACCCTGCGCGTAGATGCTTTGGTCGTTGTATTGACGGATTTTGTGCTTGCACTGGCCTTTGCCCTCCTCCTCCTTTTTAGTATTATTAATTGTAATAGTTCAAGTTGATACACAAATTTTGAAGCATACTAGATGAAAAAAAAATAGTGTTTCGTAAACTATCCAAATTATTGGTTGTTAACACATACTCCGTACTTCAGAACAAAGACTTATGCTTACGTTTCATCTAAGTAGGTTCTTAACTTTTGCTTGATTTCGTGTTAAATTCATAGTTTCTTTCATATATTGGTAGTGACAGACCGTACTCGTACGGTCCAAATGTTTCAACTTCCATATGAACCTTTGCTCTGGGTTAACATAACTAAAAAATAATAGAAAATGTGGCTGCTGGGATTCGAGCTCAGGTCTCCACGGCCACAACGTGGAATTCTTACCACTAAACTACAACCACTTTGTTGTTCATATTTTCTCGGCGTTTTCTATTATTCTAAACAGGTTTTACAGATTATTAAACTACAGCCACTTTGTTGTTCATATCTCCTCGTCAAGATCTCCACTTTGTTGTTCATATCTTCTTCTTATGATTTAGTGAAGTTGTCTAAAGGAAAACGAGCGTTGAGATGTAAATGGGTGTTCAAGCTCAAGAATGAATAGAACAATCCTAAACCTCGATACAAAGCTCAAATTGTTGTTAAGGGATGCAATCAGAAAAAGGAGGTTGATTTTGATGAGATATTTTCCCCTGTCGTGAAGATGTCATCCATCCGAGTTGTAATAGGTCTAGCGGCTAGTCTAGATTTGGAGATTGAACAACTCGATGTGAAAACTGCATTCTTACATGGAGATCTTGGCGAGGTGATTTATATGGTGCAACCTGAGGGCTTCGTAGAGTCAGGTCAAAAAAATCGTGTATGCCGTCTTAACAAAAGTCTCTATGGTTTAAAGCAAGCACCACGTTATTGGTATAAGAAATTTTGATTTCTTCATGACCGAGCACGGTTTTAAAAAAACACAGACCGATGATTGTGTTTGTATGCAAGTGGTGATTTCATCATACTATTATTATATGTTGATGATATGTTAATTGTTGGGCAAGATAAGCTGAAAATTGCATCATTTAAGAAAGCTCTAAGCAAATCATTTGTTATTAAAGATTTGGGATCGGTAAGAAATCCTTGGGACAAAAGTTATTCGTGACCGAGAGAAGAAACTCTTATGTTTATCCCAAGAGAGATATATTGATAAAGTTCTTGAGAAATTCAAGATGAACAATGCCAAGCTGGTTAGTATGCCAGGCCACTTCCTAGACATATCAAACTCAGTAAGAAGAAAACTCCTGTTAGTGAGAATGAAAGGCTCGAGATGCAGAATGTCCCTTATTCTTCCGTTGTTGGCAGTCTAATGTATGCCATGATATGTACAAGACCCGACATTGCTTATGCATCGGAGTAATTAGTCGTTATTTATCTAATCCTGGAAAGGAACATTGGTCTGCTGTGAAATTGATATTTAGATTTCTCTGGAGAACAAGCAATAGATGCTTATGTTTTGGAAAAGGCGAACCTTTGCTAGCTAAAAGGTTATTCTGATGCAGACATGGCAGGCAATGTCGACTCCAGAAAATTGACATCAGGTTATTTGACTACTTTTGCAGGGGAGCTGTATCTTGGGAATCTAAACTGCAAAAATGTGTTGCGTTATCAACTACCGAGGTTGAGTATATTGCAGCCGCCGAAGCTTGTAAGAAAATGTTATGGCTGGGGAATTTCTTTCTAGAACTTGGTCAAAAGCAAGAAGAATATGTTCTACTTTGTGATAATCAAAGTGCTATTCATTTAGCTAAAAATCCAGCCTATCATTCAAGATCCAAACACATCGATGTTCGATATCATTGGATTCGAGATGTGTTAGAAGAAAAGAAGCTTCAACTTGATAAAGTTCACATTGATGATAATTGGCCCGACATGATGACCAAGGTTATTACAACTATGAAATTTGATGATTGTTGCAATGGTTCTGGTGTAGTGATGCCCTCCAATTAAGTCAAGAAGGGGGATATTTGTTGGGTTATTCTCTTCTTAATTGAAGGAATAGACACATTAAGTAAACTCAAGATGTTACTCATCCATTGAATGACAAGATGCGTTTAATTTATCAATTGCTAATAAAAACTCCTTCTCCACTAAATGAATGTATGAGAAACATTCACTTTTGGCTTTTGAGGAGGTAGAGGTTACTCTCCATGATCACCTATAAATACGAAAGATTGTAGAGTTTATTTCATCAATCACAACAACAAAACATATTATTAATCCACAATAATTAGTATTATTGTTGTGAGAGTTTTGTGAGAGAAGAAAGACACTATTAATAGTGAGAGACATCCACCTTATTAAGGTGACGACTTGTAATCCGACTACAAATGTTATAGTGGAAGAATTGGACACTCGTCCTGCGGTTGTTTACCTATTTGGGTTTTTCCATGTAACCAAAAATTTTATTATGTCTTTCTCTCACTTTAATTTACTCACTTTATTAATTTTTCCCGTAATTATACAAAGAAGGAAGTACGAGTTTTTCCCAACACATCGATTAACAAAGTTATGTTGTAAGTTCGTATGTTACTACGTTATGTTAGTATGTGCCCACTGCTGTTCAACTTGCGGATGTGCTTACTAAGGCGTTGGGTGTTGCTCAGTTTACGTCTTTAATTGTCAAGTTGGGCATTTAGAGGGTAACGGACTAACTGTGTCGTAAGTTGGGCATTTAGGGGGTAACAGAGTTATGTCATAAGGGGATGGAAGAAAGATGGGAGAGGAAAGGAGGAGGAAATAATTAAGAAGAGTTGAGAGCATGAGAAATAAGAACGGGAATTTCGTATATATATATATATATATATATATATATATAGAGCAAAGTTCTTCTAAGTCCCTTTTTTTTTTTGAGTCCATAAGTCCTTCCCACAACCCTTGGATTATACATGGTGGAAGGTTGAGATTGAAAGCAAAAAACACACTTAAAACTAATTAATTCACTTCTCTCTCTAGTTTTAATAATACATTCACTAATTCATTATCATACACAATTAACACCATATTTTGTCTTATACTTCAAAGTTTCTGATAATTTTGTTAACATTTTTCCTGTTTCGGTTTTTTTCGTTTTTTTTTTCGAGACAAGTTTTCGACTGTTTCGTTTTTTTCGTTTTTTTTTTCGAGACAAGTTTTCGACATTTTAGGATTTTACGAGTGTAATTCTAACGGCAAAAAGTGTAATTTTAAGAAATATTTTCGAGAATTTAGCGTTTTACAAGTTTAACTTCAATCTTTTCCGAGTGATTTTAACGAATAATATTTTGAATTTTTGTCATTTTATCACAAGTTATTGTAATTTTAGCATTTTAAGAGTGTTATTTTAACAACAAAAAGTGTTATTTTAGTCCATATAAGTGTAATTTCAGTCCAATGAATTTGTTATTTTAGTCCAGGAGAATGTAATTTTAGTCCAGAAAAGTGTAATTTTAGTCAAGAAAAGTATAATTTCAGTCCACTGAGAATGTAATTTTAGTCCATTGAGAGTGTAACATTAGTCCATAAGTCCAATGAGAATATAACCAAGTCCATTGAGAGTGTAACATTAGTCCAATAGAAGTAAGGGTAATTCTAGCAGAAAAAGTGTAATTCTAACGAAAAAAATGTAATTCTAACGAAAAAAAGTGTAATTCTAGCAGGAAAAAGTGTAATTCTAATGAAAAAAAGTGTAATTGTAGCAGAAAAAAGTGTAATTCTAACAGAAAAAAGTGTAATTCTAACGAAAAAAAGTGTAATTCTAACGAAAAAAAGTGTAATTCTAGCAGGAAAAAGTGTAATTCTAATGAAAAAAGTGTAATTCTAGCGAGAAAAAGTGTAATTCTAACAGAAAAAAGTGTAATTCTAACGAAAAAAAGTGTAATTCTAAAGAAAAAAGTGTAATTTTAACGGTAAACACTTTTTTTCTGCTAGAATTACACTTTTTTCTTTAGAATTACACTTTTTTTCGTTAGAATTACACTTTTTTCCGTTAGAATTATATTTTTTTCCGTTAGAATTACACTTTTTTCTGCTAGAATTACACTTTTTTTCATTATAAAAAAGTGTAATTTTAACGAAAAAAGTGTTATTCCAGCCGAAAAAAGTGCTATTCTAGCCGAAAAAAGTGTTATTCCAGTCGAAAAAGTGTTATTTTAATAAAAAAAAAGTGTAATTTTAATGGAAAAAGTGTAATACCTTAAAAATAAGACTATATTTTTAAGTGAAAAAAGTGTTATTCTAGCAAAAAAAAGTATAATTTTCACAGAAAAAAGTGTAATTTTAATGGAGGAAAGTGTGATTTTAACAGAAAAAGGTGTAATTCTAACAACAACAAAAAGTGTAATTTTAGCAGAAAAAGTGTAATTTTAGTCGAAAAAAGTGTTATTCTAGCAGGAAAAAGTGTAATTCTAGCCAAAAAGTGTAATTATATCAAAAAAATGTGACTAAAATATTATAAGATCTAAAATTTAAAAATAATGAATAAAATACCAACAATCAATCTAAAACATTAAAAAAAATCAAAGAAAACAAAAAACAAAACCCATATCTATCGACACAACAAAACAAAACAAAAAAAGCAAAAAAAAAAAAAAAAAAAAAAAAAAAAAAATCAAAGAAATCACAAACGCAAGACAAAAGTCACAAAACCAGCCCAACTACAATTGCTTGATAGCCCTTATCAAATATCTCCCTTTCAATTGTCTAAAAAATATCTCCCTTCCAAACAGGGAAGTCACAAAACCAAAATCAAAGAAGACACTTTTCTCAAAAAAAATCAAAGACGACACCCACACTTTAAAATCGCAGGAAATGAAAAAAAAAAAAAAAAAATCCTATTAAATCTGAAACGAGCCGGAGAAAGGTGTTTTGGGTTTGTGGTAGACGATAATGCAGTGGTGTTGTTGTGGTGTGATGCGTTGTGGTGGTGGTGGCCGGATTTGGGTGTGTATATTTTCGGATCTAGTTTTTTTTTTTTTTTTTTGGTTTGTGGTAGACGGTAATACAGTGAAGGTTGCCGGGGGGAGTAGTGGGTTGTTGTTGTTGTTGTTGTTGTTGTGGGGTGGTGTGTCCGATTAGGTGGTTGGTGGTCGTTGGTGATGGTGGTGAGGCAGGCGTGAGAGGGAGGTGGTTGTCGGCAGAGGGAGGTGTAAGACACGGTAGATCTGGTCGCGGGAGAGGTAGTCGTGGTCGTGTGGGTGGGAGTGGGTCGTGGTGCGGGCTGCTGGTGGTGGTATGGCAGAGTTGGGCGCGGTGGGTGTAGCAGTGATAGGTCGTGGTCATTGGTGTATGTGGTGGTGGCCGGTGGGGTGCGGGGTGGCTGTTTGGATTTTGAATTTTAGAGAGGAGGCGGGGTGGCTGAAGGAGGGGGGATTTTTTCTTTTTTTGGATTTTGAATTTTTTTGATTTTGAAGTGGATTTTTTGGGTATTTGATTTAATTGGGATTTTAGAGAGATGAATGGATGAAATTGTGAGGGATGAGTGAGAAGTTATTGTGAGAAAAAATGTTATATAGTGGATTAATAATTAATTAATGTTGATTAGTAAAGTAGAGAGGGAGAGTGTTTTGTTAGACATTAATCCCCTTATTTTTGCTTTTAATCTCAGCCCTCCAACTTCTTCATCTAAAGGCTCACAATGAGACTTATGGACTCAAATGTAAGACATGGACTCACTTGATCTTTACACTATATATATATATATATATATATATATATATATATATATATATATATATATATATATATATATATATAGTTCTTATAAGTCCACAATTTTGGTTGAGTCCCTAAGTCCTAATCTTAGCCACTCATTTTTTGGATGTAACTTCAGTACTTTATGAGTGTAACTTTAGTCTAAGACTGTAACTTTAATCATTTAAAGCTATTTTTTATATTAAAAATAGAATTTATAGCTATTTTTGATACAAAAATTTGAATTCATGTTATACAATATTATTTTGAATATATAAGTTTGAATTTACGTAATTTTGACGATTTATGTAATTCTAACAATTTATAAGTGTAACTTTACTGTTTTACAAATGTAACTTTAATATTTAAATAGTGTAACTTTACTATTTTAAGAGTCATTTTTTATGTAAATATTTAAATTTATGTAATTTTTATTATAGGTTGAATTTATATAATTTTAACACTTAAGTTTATGTAATTTTAGTCCTTTACGAGTGTAACTCTATTCCCCTATGAGTGTAACTTTAGTTCGATATATGTGTAACTTTAGTCCGAAACGAGTTCGATATGAATGTAACTTTAGTTCATATGGAGTGTAACTTTAGTCCGTAAAGAGTGTAACTTTAGTCTAACCACCTTGTGCACAACCACAACCACGACCACGACCGCCATTACCCTCGCCGCCTTCTGACAACCAACCACAACAAATTTAAAAAAAAGAAACAGAGAATTGAAAAAAAAAACGAAATGAAAAAAAAAAAAACCACCAACGCCACCACCCCTGCCGCCACCATCAGCCAACAAAAAAAAAAGAATTGAAAAAAAACGATTAAGCCCAAATAAAAACGAGATCCAAAGGACCTCATGTAACGCCCCGTAAATTTCAGACCGTTAATATATTTCGAAAATAATTTATTAATCAAATAAAATTTGATATTTAAAGTAATTAAAGTAAAAATAATTCAAAGAAATATAATTTTATTATATTTTGAAGAAAAATATTTATTTTGATAGCCTTTGTGTTCCTGACTAGTGGATTTATATCCAAGTTGGGGCATGACCACAGTTACTTATTTTGTTAGTAAGTGGTCAGCTTAAGTACTAACCAACCCTTTGGTGGACTCCTTAGGGTACTCACTTCACTTTGTTTTAAAAAAAGTTGTGGGTCTTGGGTGCGGTGGTGTGTATCCGCATGTCTAGGTCTGCGCAGATTTTAGGCTAGGGTTGTGTTGTCTCTTGGCCATGTTTTATTAATATTAACCGCTGAGCCAAGATACCGGTTCGATTACCTTCCCTACCTCGTGGTATAGACTCGAGTTACAAAGTGACTATTGACCGTACTAAGAACTTATGCCTGTCTTTGATATATTGCCCTTTCTTGTATGGTGATTTTATGAACTGTAATAGGTGAGATGTAAGCCGGTTACAGTTGATAAAGTTTGGATTACTATTTGTTATATGATTCACATGATAGTTTAGTTTGGTCAGTTTAGGGGTCATAAGTTAGATTACTTGATAATTAAATTGGTTATTATGTTGTTTACATGTTTTTACTACATGTTACATTAATTTTGACGATTCGTGGCTGGGAGGACTCGAAGTTACTCCCCACTGAATTGTGGCCTTCGTGTTTGTATAAAATGCGATTGACAGGTCGTTGATGCTTTGTTGGGGTCACAGACGAGCTAGTGAGCAAGGAACCTTGGACCTAGTTTTTGGCTATTTCTATTAGTAAACCTTTTATCTTTTGGTTTGTATATTATTTGAAGGGACATATGTCTCCCTTTTTCTATTTTGGGTTTGTATCGTTCTACTTTCTTATTTAGCTATGGCATGTAAGGTAGTTCATCAGCTTTTGCAGGGTTTTGGCACCCGCTTCTGGGAATGTTGGACTTCTTGAGTTGGATTGGTTGTGAATGGTTTAGTTAGAAAATTTTTTGAAATTGCAGGTTTTATCTAGTTGAACCATTTACAAACATATCCTACCAGTTTTTCCGTAGAATTTACGCATTTAAGTAGTTAGATAACGCTAAGTTTTAAGGGTGTCACAGTTGGTATCAGAGACTAGAAGTACGAAGTGGTGAGATGATAGTGTAAACAAGTCATGGTACTTGGGGATGACATAGTAAGTGAAGTTCAATGACGAGAATTGTAAAGGAGATACTTTGGAACTTAGATGGTAACAAATGAATTTGTGTGGTGAGTTGATTTTGGCTCTTAGAACCAATTGAGTTGAGGAATATCTACCATTGTGGAGTTCTTGTAGGTCCTATAATTTGGTAGACTTTTGGGGCTTTGTTGAGCACCTTAGTGATGTAACCTTATCATATCGATCATAAGCTTTGATGAGTGATTGGTAAGCGGTAACCCTTTCATTGTGCCGCTTCTATTCTCCTTTCCTTCTCTTTAACGTTCGTTGAACCTTGTTTTTATGCCAAATTTTACGTATCTTCTTCTTGCCCGAGATATCTTCTTAACTCGAATACCTCTTATTTATGTCAACCGTTATCTTTACGGACCGACTCCTTAGTTTCCTAACTTGTCAGATTCATGCACCCTTCGGAAATGTTTTACCGTTTCTCAATTCCTTTATCACTCCTGATCTCCTTAGTATAGTTGGTACCTTATTGACCATGTTTACGGAGTTAGTGAGATGTGACTTGAGGATATAGGATTGACTAAGTAGCTGAGTTTGGGTTTGGCTTCCATAATCACTTGGGATATGAGGGTTTGATAATGTATATGTTTTCATGTGGAAATGTTAAATTGTGGGATTATTTGTTGGTTTTAGTGAGTGATATTGATTACTACTTGAAGTATGTTATGAGAGTGAGAGTAAGCTACATTGTTGGGAAGTCTTAGCACTTGTTTTGATAACTAGAAAGGGTAATGGTTTGGTTGACACCAATTGAACTTCACTTACTATGTCATCCCCAAGTACCATGACTTGTTTACACTATCATCTCACCACTTCGTACTTCTAGTCTCCGATACCATAAATTAGAATCGCATCTTTGAACTCACGAACTACATTGAACAACTCCACCAAAATTCCCAAATCCAGATATGATTGATAAGGTCAACCACGTGTCCTCAAATTTCGAAAGGTCAACAAGGGCTACTCTATACTAGATTTGGTCAACTTAAAAGGTTTAACAAATTAACTAATTCCAAAGTACGATACCAAACCATTAAGCAACGTCAATGTCCTATTGTGTTCCTTTCAAGGCCTACAAGGATTAGGGCTAACTATCATTCCTTTAATTCTCCATAAGAAACATCGAGACTCTCAAATGAAGTAGCTCAGGTTCATTCCATCTTATGTGCTAAGGTAGTACCTCATGCTCAATCATCTATAACAAACAAGCTCTCAATAGACATAAATCCAAAGGTGTTCCTAAACTCACTAGGCTCTCATATCATGCACAACTAACAAGTCTAACCAAAGGATCCCAAGTTATATTCTCCTATACCACTCAAACCTTAAACAATCAATTTCTTAACTCGTTCACGCCCTCTAATGATACATTCTCCCAAAACCGGGTTCTCTTGAACAAGGGAACTATCCTGCGGAATAAAAGGAAGGTGTCCACATGAACTTTATTATAAGAAGAAAACGAACCTAAGATGAATCGGGAGAAAGAATTGAAAGGTAGTTACCAAGGCGAGATAAGAGGAATTTGAAAAACGAATGAACAACGAAATTGGAAGATTAAGGTAAGATACATTGTTGGGAAGTCTTAGCACTTGTTTTGATAACTAGAAAGGGTAATGGTTTGGTTGACACCAATTGTTAGGTTAAAGAACATAGTTTCACTTATGGTTTTAAGAACTGGGATGTGATAAAGTGTTGTTACAATTAAGACCTTGTTCCTTGGGAATTTAATGGTAAGTAAGTTTTAGGATGTCAAATTTGAAAGAATATTCCTTGAGATGTTGATGACCATAATGGTTTGGTGATATGATTTGGTATTTTAGTTGACTCTTGAGAGTTCTTGAGTTGAGAGGGACTTAGTATTGAGAAGAATTTGTTAATCCTATAGTTCTATAGACCTTGAGGTCGCATTGAGTACTTGAGATGATGGGATGATGTTGTAGCTGAGTGTAGATCCGCTTTTGGCAATCCTTAATAAGCAAAAGGATAGAAAACTTGAGATCCTATTGATTTTTCAGAGTTTGGGGTTGGTATGTTACTACCTTATTTTGAAATGAGAATCTTGTGGAATATTTGAGGAACTTTCTCTTGGAGTTTATAGCTTGGTATTGGGATTCTTGATTGAAGGTTTACTTTTTGAGGAAACTATAGTTGACACTAGTTGGATACAAATATAGCTTTGTTGGAAGCCTTAACCTTAGGCTTATGAAAGTTGTTTTGGAATGTTATTGTAAATTTGGACCTTATATTTAATCCTTTGAGGAATCTTTCTATTGGAATTGGAATATTGTAGAGGATAGGATTGTCTCAAGGATTAGCTTATGCATAGACTTGTCGATGAGTGGTTCAGATGGCTCTTTGGAGTAGTGTGGCCTCTAGTTGTTGCCCGGTTGATGTTCGGAGGACCTAGTAGGATGACTCTGTGGTTGGAAACTTGAGTGAACCTTTCTCGATGGACCGATCTTCCCAATTCCGATCTCCGACAATTGTCATTCTTGCTATTCTGGCTTGTTCCGTTGTGTTCGCCTTTATGGAACTCATTTGACCTCTTTCTATAACATTTGATAATGACTTCTCACTCTCTTTCAACCATAGTGTTCGATTGGATACCTAAGCTAATTCTTGTTTTGTGTAATGATTCCTTTTTCCTACTCTTCTTCCGTGTTACTAAGCCGTATTTAATCTTAATTAGTAAAGATATTATTCTTATTATAGAACTTTAAACTAAAATTTTGAAAATGCTTTTATGATTTTCAATGGTTTTAACATTAGTGAATGTTAAATCTCGTTGTTGGAGACGTCCCAATAATGGGTTTTTTCATTTATTGGTGTAGAAATATTTTTATGTTTTGATATGAATGTGGATGTTCTTGTCTGATCAACAAGAGTATCACCGTTTCATTGAAAAGATACCTATATTTTCTAATAACTATAATTTCTTCTTCTAAGTTTCGAGGGCGAAACTTTTTAAAAGGAGGACCTCATGTAACGCCCCGTAAATTTCGGACCGTTAATATATTTCGAAAATAATTTATTAATCAAATAAAATTTGATATTTAAAGTAATTAAAGTAAAAATAATTCAAAGAAATATAATTTTATTATATTTTGAAGAAAAGTATTTATTTTGATAGCCTTTGTGTTCCTGACTAGTGGATTTATATCCAAGTTGGGGCATGACCACAGTTACTTATTTTGTTAGTAAGTGGTCAGCTTAAGTACTAGCCAACCCTTTGGTGGACTCCTTAGGGTACTCACTTCACTTTGTTTTAAAAAAAGTTGTGGGTCTTGGGTGCGGTGGTGTGTATCCGCATGTCTAGGTCTCAAGGTGATTTTAGGCTAGGGTTGTGTTGTCTCTTGGCCATGTTTTATTAATATTAACCGCTGAGCCAAGATACCGGTTCGATTACCTTCCCTACCTCGTGGTATAGACTCGAGTTACAAAGTGACTATTGACCGTACTAAGAACTTATGCCTGTCTTTGATATATTGCCCTTTCTTGTATGGTGATTTTATGAACTGTAATAGGTGAGATGTAAGCCGGTTACAGTTGATAAAGTTTGGATTACTATTTGTTATATGATTCACATGATAGTTTAGTTTGGTCAGTTTAGGGGTCATAAGTTAGATTACTTGATAATTAAATTGGTTATTATGTTGTTTACATGTTTTTACTACATGTTACATTAATTTTGACGATTCGTGGCTGGGAGGACTCGAAGTTACTCCCCACTGAATTGTGGCCTTCGTGTTTGTATAAAATGCGATTGACAGGTCGTTGATGCTTTGTTGGGGTCACAGACGAGCTAGTGAGCAAGGAACCTTGGACCTAGTTTTTGGCTATTTCTATTAGTAAACCTTTTATCTTTTGGTTTGTATATTATTTGAAGGGACATATGTCTCCCTTTTTCTATTTTGGGTTTGTATCGTTCTACTTTCTTATTTAGCTATGGCATGTAAGGTAGTTCATCAGCTTTTGCAGGGTTTTGGCACCCGCTTCTGGGAATGTTGGACTTCTTGAGTTGGATTGGTTGTGAATGGTTTAGTTAGAAATTTTTTTGAAATTGCAGGTTTTATCTAGTTGAACCATTTACAAACATATCCTACCAGTTTTTCCGTAGAATTTACGCATTTAAGTAGTTAGATAACGCTAAGTTTTAAGGGTGTCACACCTCAAAAAAAAAAAAATTAGATCCTCCATATTGCCGCGACATCTTCCTCTCCTCTCTTTCCTTCCCGCGACAAACACCACCAAGTCGACCATGCACCACCTCCATTGTTTCAATTCTAGTATTTTAGATCTAGTTTTTTCTAAAAAAAATGAAAAATATCAAATTTTTATGTATAGATTTAAAAAAAAAAGGAGAAGGGGTCGTCGGATCTGAAAAAAAAAAGGAGAAAGGAAAAGCGGTCGTCGGAGTTGATGCGGCTGGGGTGGTGGCGGCGTAGAAGGCATGGCGGCGGCAGGTGGTGTGTGGTATGGTCAGTGCGGGGGCGTTGGAGTAGTGGTGGCGGCGTGACAACATTAGCAGCGGCGTGGTGGAATGGTGGCGGCGGCAGTGGAGTTTAGAGAGAGATGGGAAGATGTGAGAGAAGGGGAGATTTGTGTTGTGAGGGAATGAAATGAGAGATCAGGGTTTTGTGGTATTTATATCACAGCCCTTTATTTTAATCTAATCCTAGCCATCCATTATTTAGATCTAAGAGATTGGATAAGGACTCAAGGACTCACCTAAATAAGGTGGACTTATAGGAGCCCTTTTCTATATATATATATATATATATATATATATATATATATATATATATATAGATGCGGGATCTCGTGAGTTTGGTTCTTACGGTGAGTTGTGAGTTTGGAAAATCTCAACCATTAGATGAGGACAAATAAACTGCTGAGATTGAATCTAATAATATTAAAAAAACTCGCGGCCTCCAATATGCTAAACTATAATTCGTGCTCTATTTTTTTTCTCTCATTTCATCCCCATTCCTCTTCTCAGATTCTCAAATTAAAATTCATTTTTTTTTCTTACTTTACACCTCTAATCCATACATCATCATCATCTTCTTCCTCAACCCTAATTACAAGTACAACCATAATTACACCAATTGATTCTAGAATTACTGTTTGATTATGGAATTCTGTTGTTTCTCGAGTATGTAATCAAATATGTATATGAATTTTAATTCTATTTTCTCGGATTTTTGTTGGTATCGTTTTTATTGCGAGTCATCTGCCTATCAACATTTGAAGATGCTATCTTCTTGAGGCTTCCACCAAGATTTCCTAGAAGGACGATTATTTGGCTGAGACTCATAGTATCGATTTGTGGAGTTTCAGTTCCTCTTTCGAGGACGAGGACGATCCTTCTGCTCAGGATTGGTTTCTTAACGCGCTGAATAAGTCGGGTAAGTTACAATGATTGTTTTCGAAACCTAATTCGGTCAGTAATTTACTTGGGCTGGATCATGAGGTTGAATTTGTTAATTTGGGGGAAAAAAAGAAGAGTGTGAATAATTTATTGATTTACCGTTGGTATCTGATTCGTTAATTATTGAAATGTAGTCGTTTGGGTCAACATCGTCTCAGCCAAGTCTTGTTAATTTGGCTCCGATTACGGTACATGTAGATGGCTAATGACGGATATTGAGTAGCTCGGTTACTCGCGCAGTGGCCTTATGTGCGTCAGCTTGGATTACGATGCGTCGACTTGTGGTGGAGCAGCTTGGTTGTGGTGGTCGAATTGGTGATGGAGGGTGCCGCTGGTTCTTCTTTTGTTGTATGAATTGCAGATCAAAATAAATATCTCTAATACTTATTAATGTGCATTACTAACTGGGTATAACGGTTACTTTAGATCTGTTTCATTCTTATTACAACTGTCTTTAAATAAGAATTTGTATATTCTTAATGTGGTGTTCAGTATGCCTCTCACCCATTTTCCTAGATTCTACTGATACAAAAATAAATCCATACTCCAATCTCACTGCATCATTTTGGGTATGACGATTAAATTGGGTACTTGTTGTAGATTGATCTCAGGCATCAATATGGTCACAATTTGCACATGTATTATGATGAATGGAGCAAAGATAATTCTTGTCAACCTTTTTTCTACTGGTAATAATGTAGGACTCCATGATTTCTTTACTTTGGATATTCCTAACATGTGGTATGCTGGTATGTACTGCATGCTTTGTGTGAAACTGGTACAGAAAGTGTATTCATATGCTTTCTACTGACCATGTTTTTCAATTTTATGCTTTCACATTCAGAATTTAGATGGTAGTGTATTCTTTTTGCTGTACTTTTTATATGGCATGATGAGTGAATGGATTATTGACTTACTGTCCAATTACACAGTCATACAATTTTAGTATTTAAGGGGCTGATATATAAAACATGTGGTATACTATTGTTGTTCAATTAAATACAATAACACCAGAATAACATCACAATAACACTATCATAAGTTTGTGACACCGGAATAACAGCAGAATAACAGTACAATAACACGTGGTTAAAAAAATCAAAGTCGTAAAAAAAATCACAGTAAAAAAAAGCACAATAACAGCAGAATAACAGTACAATAACAGTACAATAACACGTGGTAAAAAAAAGAAAAAAAAAAAATCAAAGTGACACCGAATAATAAAAGAGAATAATAACGGTAGAATAACAAAGACAATAACACGTGGTAAAAAAAAGAAAAAAAAAAAATCAAAGTCGTAAAAAAATCAAAGTAACAGCAAAATAACATCACAATAACAGCGGAATAACAATAACAGCACAATAACACGTGGTAAAAAAAGAGAAAAAAAATCAAAGTCGTAAAAAAAAATCAAAGTAACAACAGAATAACATCACAATAACAGCAGAATAACAATAATAGCACAATAACATGTGGTAAAAAAAAAAGAGAAAAAAAAAATCAAAGTCGTAAAAAAAATCAAAGTTAAAAAAAACACAATAACAGCATAATAACACGAGGTAAAAAAAATAAGAGGAAAAAAAATTCAAGTAAAAAAAATCTGGTACAAAAAGAAAAAAAAAAAAGTAACAATGAGAAAATTAGAGAAAAACATAAGAGAAATAAAAATCAAAGTTGTAAAAAAAACATAATAACACGAGGTAAAAAAATGAGATAAAAAAAAAAAGTAAAAAAAAAAAGAGTTGCACTAAAAAAAAGAGAAAATAAGTAAATAAACAATGATTTTATATGACAAGTAAGATTAGATCTAGACCACCCATCTCTAATATAATCTAGTGGCTTAGATTCCCCCAACTCACAACTCACCATAAGAACCAAAATCACCAAATCCAATCTCTATATATATATATATATATATATATATATATATATATATATATATATATATATATATATATAGAGAGAGAGAGAGAGAGAGAGAGAGAGAGAGAGAGAGAGAGAGAGAGAGAGAGAAGGGTTCTAGTAAGGCCCTCATATCATATGAATCCCTAAGTCCTTATAAGGGCCTTTGGATTGAAGGGATGGAGGGATGAGATTACATCTCATTGAAGGGTCATAAATCTCCCTCCCTAATCTCCCTCCCTAATCCTTGTATAACTCCTTCTAATCTTGTATAACTCATTCTCCATTCTAATCTCCCTACTCACTCACTCACTCATCATCCATTTCATTCATTCACCTTCTTCAATCATTCACCCCCTCTCTCCTGATTCATTCCCTCCAAACAAAAAAAAAACCCAAAAAATAAAAACAAAAACCAAACAAATACTCTTTTGTTCATCAACAAACAATAAAAACCCAATCAAAAAACTACTTCTTCTTGAGTCTGGAAAAAAAAAAAAAAAAAAAAAACACCATACCGGATCAACCCGCCAACACCACCGGACCCCCAGCCCACCACCTCCTCTCTCAGATCTGCGACCGCCAACTCGCACCCCACCACCACCACTCACCCTCCCGCCATAACCATCCTCCCATCACGACAGCAACAACAACAACAACAAACAACAACACCGACTTCGACAACCTGCCGGCCATGCTCACTCGCCATCGCCGCACTTCCCGCCGCCGCCACCATAGACGACCACCACCGTGTCATTCCAGATCTGGGGTGAGTGGAGAATTTCTCGTGCGTCGAAGTGGTGGTTTGACCGCCTTCAACATCCACCTTTTTTCTTCTCCTCTCCATTACCACCTTTCACTCTTTTAAAAAAAAATGAAAACTCAGATTTTTAGTGATGCTGTTTTGTTGTTCTTTGTTTTTTTTTTTGTTTCTTGTTTTACGGGAATGGTGATTTTGGTTTTTTGTTTTTGGTTTTTGGTGTTTTTTTTTCTTTTTATTGTTTTTTTTGTTAAATTAGTTTTTGTTAAATTAGTGAGAAACTCAGATTCTTTTTTCTTGTTTTAATGTCTTTTTTGTTAAATTCCTTTAAAAATGATGATGAGGATGAATGTTGTGTGGTGTTGTTGACTAAAGTTATACTCTTTACTTCATATTTATTTGATTTTATAAAAGTTATATTATTTACGACTAAAGTTATACACTTAAAACATTAAAGTTATACTATTTACGACTAAAGTTATACCCTTAAAACATTAAAGTTATACTATTTACGACTACAGTTATACCCTTCAAACATTAAAGTTTATTATTTACGACTAAAGTTATACCCTTCACAAATTAAAGTTATACTAATTACGACTAAAGTTATATCTTGTCTTTTTTTTTTTCAAATGTCTTATTTTGCATTTTGATATTTAGAAAATGGTTTTTTTTTTCCAGATCTAGTATTGTTGGTGAAAAGTCAGTATTGCTGGTTTTTAGGATTTCGGTTATATATTGGACTAAAGTTATAAGTTTGTTGGACTAAAGTTATACGATTTTGGACTAAAGTTATACGATTTTGGACTAAAGTTATACAAAAAATTGGACTAAAATTACATAAAATTATATAAATTCCAACTAATTTATCGAAAATGACTAAAAGTTATACAAAAATAGACTAAAGTTATACAATTTTGGACTAAAGTTATACGATTTTGGACTAAAGTTACACGCTTTTGGACTAAAGTTATACAAAAAAATGGACTAAAATTACATAAAATTATATAAAGTCCAACTAATTTATCGAAAATGACTAAAAGTTATACAAAAATAGACTAAGTTACACAAATATGGACTAAAGTTATACAAATAAGGACTAAAGTTATACAAAAAGTACTTATATAAATTCCAATTAATTTATCGAAAATGGACTAAAGTTATACAAAAATGGACTAAAGTTATACAAAAAAGGGCTAAAGTTATATAAATAAAGAATACAGTTATACAAAAATGGGCTAAGGTTATACAAAAATTGACGAAAGATATACAAAAATTGACTAAAGTCATTTAAATTATACACATTTCTACTGGAGTTATACATTCGTTGAGTAGAAGTTATTTATATCGTTACTAGAGTTATACATTCATTGAGTAGAAGTTCAACACATTCCTAATGTATTTGTATATCTTTAGTCCATTTTTGTATAACTTTAGTCTATTTTTGTGTAACTTTAGTCCTTATTTGTATAACTTTAGTCCATATTCGTATAACTTTAGTCAGTTTTTGTATAACTTTAGTCCTTATTTGTATAACTTCAGTCCATATTTGTATAACTTTAGTCCATATTTGTATAACTTTAGTCAGTTTTTGTATAACTTTAGTCCTTATTTGTATAACTTTAGTCCATATTTGTATAACTTTAGGCAATTTTTGTATAACTTTTGTCCATTTTTGTATAACTTTAGTCCATAACAGTATTAACTTTAGGCAATTTTGAGAAAATGAATAAAAAACGAGAACTAACAAAATAAAAGACAATTAAAAGAAAATAAAAGACAACAAAAAAAATGAATGGAAAAAACAACTCAAAATATAAAAATTAACACCAAAACGAAAAAAAAAAAAATTGTATAACTTTAGTCCATTTTTATATAACTTTAGTCCATTTTTGTATAACTTTTGTCCATTTTTGTATAACTTTAGTCCATTTTTTGTATAACTTTAGTCCACCAAACTACCACCACAAAACGAGATAATAAAGTTATTTTTTCAAAATATTAAAATTAACTTATTATATGAGATTTATTTTACCCAAAATCTTAAGAAAAAAATGTAAAAAAAAACGAGAATTGAGAAAATAGATAAAAAGACAAGAATAAACAAAATAAAAGACAACAAAAATAACGAATGAAAAAAACACAACAAAAATAATGAATGAAAAAAACAACTCAAAACATAAATAAATAAAAAAAAAAAAAAAAAAAAAAAAAAACGTTCCGGCGGCGGTGGGGTTGGCGGCGGCGGTGGTTGTCAGACGGTGGGTCGTGGCGGTGGGTGGTGTCGGGTGGGGTGGTGGTGTAGAGGAAGAGAACTTTTTTATTTGTTTGGATTTTTGATTTTTTGGGTTTTTGATTGTTTTGGGTTTTTTTTATTTATTTGGATTTTTGGGTTTTTTATTTATTTGGATTTTTTGGGTTTTTTTTTTATTTATTTGGGTTTTTTTTTTTTTGAGAGTTTGATAGAAGAGAGAAGTGAAATGTGTAAGATGAAAGAGAAATGGATGAGTGGAAAACAAATATATAATAAATTAGTGATTAATTAGAGTAGATTAGTGAAGGAGGAGAGAGATGGCGAGATTAGCTATTAAACACACTTTTTTGGGGTTGATCTTGGCCATCCATTTTCACCATCCAATAGCCCTTAATAGGACTTATGGACTCAATACATATACATGGCCTTAGTTGATCTCTTCTCTCTCTCTCTCTCTCTCTCTCTCTCTCTCTCTCTCTCTATATATATATATATATATATATATATATATATATATATATATATATATATATAGGTAAGATCTAATGAGTCCAACATGGACCATTGAGTCCATAAGTCCCTCTAAGGGTCATTGGATGGACTAAATGGAAGGTTGAGATGAATTTGATTAAAGGCTATTAAAAAGAAAAGGAAAAAAATGTGGATGGTTGGATTGAGATGGATGGTTGAGATTGAAAATTACCAAAAAAATTTACCACTAATCAAATTTCTACACACTAATTAATTTTTCTTTCTCTCTCTAGCCCCTAATTAATCAGTTTTGAGTTTTAGATTTCAGAAGTGTAAATGTAATGTTGTATGAGTTTTACAAGTGTAAATGTGACGGAAATATAATTTTAACATTTTACAAGTGTAAATGTGAGGTTTTACGAGTGTAAATGTAACATTTTAAAAGTGTAAATTTGATTTTTTGTGACGGAAATTTTGAATTTATATAATTTTAACATTTTACAGGTGTAAATGTGAGGTTTTACGAGTGTAAATGTAACATTTTAAGAGTGTAAATTTGATTTTTTTGTGACGGAAATTTTGAATTTATATAATTTTAACATTTTACAAGTGTAAATGTGAGGTTTTACGAGTGTTAATGTAACATTTTAAGAGTGTAAATTTGTTTTTGTGACGGAAATTTTGAATTTATATAATTTTAACATTTTACAAGTGTAAATGTGAGGTTTTACGAGTGTAAATGTAACATTTTAAGAGTGTAAATTTGTTTTTTTGTGACGGAAATTTTGAATGTACATAATTTTAACATTTTACAAGTGTAAATGTGAGGTTTTACGAGTGTAAATGTAATATTTTAAGAGTGTAATTTTAAATTTTTTATGACGGAAATTTTGAATTTATATAATTTTAACATTTTATGACTGTAAATTTGATGTTTTGCAAGTGTAAATGTAAATATTTTCAGAGTATAAATTTAATTTTTTAGGCAATTTTCTATATCAAATTTGAATTTATATAATCTTAACATGTTACCAAGTGTAAATGTGATGTTTTACGAGTGTAAATGTTGTATTTTAAGTGTAAATTTGAAGGTTTAAGAGTGTAACTTTGGTCCTTTGATTGTGACTTTGGTCCTTTATAAGTGTAACTTTTGTCCTTTACGAGTAAAACTTTAGTCCGACTACCAAAAAACACCACCACCGTCGTCCTCCACCACCAACTCATATCCACACAAAATATGAGTACAAATCTATATAATTTTAACGAGTGTAAATGTACAGATATACAAGTGTAAATGTAAGGAAATATGAGTGTAAATGTAAAAAAAATATGAGAGTAAATGTAAAAAATATGAGTGTAAATGTTAAAAAGAAGTACAAGTGTAAATCTGAAAAATGCGTGTAAATGTAAAGAAATATGAGTGTAAATGTAAACAAATACAAGTGTAAATGTAAAGAAATGTAAGTTTAAATGTAAATAAATGTGAGTGTAAATGTAAACAAATACAAGTGTAAATGTAAAGATATGTGAGTGTAAATGTAAAGAAATACGAGTGAAAATTTAAAGAAATACGAGTGTATCTTTTTAAAACCAGATCTGAAACAAAACAATATAATAACAAGACGAGATTTGAAATATATAACAATACGATATTTAGGATAAAGGAAATCTCACAAAAAAAAAAAAAAAAAAGCCATAAAATCGTGAAAAGCAAACAAAGGAAACAAAGCACAACACAAATCCCACAAAAGCATTGAACCGTGAAAAGCAAAACAAACAAAAAAATTCTAAAACAAAGTAAACAGCAAACAACAAATCCTAGCCAAACAAGGAAAAAGAGACAAAGAAGATCCAAAACACAGAAAAGCAAAACGACTAGCCTAATTTATGTTAGTAATCCTATCATACTTGGTATATCAAATAGAAAAATCAGAAAAAAAAACATAAGAAATTAGAAAAAAAAAAAAAGAAATGAGATCTAAATGGTGATTGGTTGTGGAGCCGCGACGGAGAGAGGAAGGAGGGAGCAGGGGCTGTGGTGGCGGTGCGGTGGTGTTGGTGAGAGAGAGGGGCAGTCGTGTTGGCGGTGGTGGTGCGGCATATGCCGTGGTGTGTTGCGGTGGTGGTTTGTGGTGGAGATCTGAAAAAGGAGAGGGAGTTTTCGGGTTGTGGGCGGGTTTTCCGTGGAGGGTGGATGGCGGCGTGTGGGTATTGGTGGTAGTGGTGGTGGTTAGTGGTAAATCTGTGGTCTTTTAAGATAATACATTTTTTTTTTTTTGTATTTGGTGGTGGTGGTTGTCATGGGGCCGTTGCTGTGACGGACAAGAGGTGGGAGGCAGATGTGGGAGTCGTGGTGAGTGAAGTAGGTTTTTGTGGGGGATGTGTGGTGAGCGTGGGGTGGGTGTCGGTGTGGGTGGTGGCGGGCGTTGGGGTGTGGCTCAGATCTGGAGTGGTGAGGGTGGTGGGTCGGTGTTGGTGAGGATGAGAGGAGGGTAGTGGGTCGGTGGTGGTGCGGTGGTGGGCGTGGGTAGGTGGCGGTGGTCGTGGGGTCGGGTAGGTGAGGAAGAAGGGGGAATTTTTTTTCTGAATTATTTGGTTTTTGAATTTTGTTGGATTTTTGAGAGGAATTGAGTTTTTTTGGTTTTTAGAGAGATGGGGGGAGGATAATTGTGAGATGAGAGAGAAGTGAGTGGAAAAAGATGGGTTTATAGTGAAATTAGGTGTTGATTAGGGATGGTAGTGAGGGAAAGTGATTAATTAGGATTGATCCCCTAATTTTAGCACCAATCCTCCCTTTTTCCCTTTCAATCTCATCCCTTCATCTCATCTTTTCAATGGCCCTTATAAGGACTTATCTATGGACTCAATGAAATTGGGTGGACTCACTTGATCTCTTCTCTATATATATATAGATAAGATCTAATGAGTCCTCCTTCCCAATTGAGTCCATAAGTCCTTCTAAGTGCCATTGGATGGACTCATTGGATGGTTGAGATGAATTTGATTAAGGGCTATTAAAAAGAAAAGGAAAAAAATGTGGATGGTTGGATTGAGATGGGTGGTTGAGATTGAAAATTACCAAAAAAAATTACCACTAATCAAATTTCTATACACTAATTAATTTTTCTTTCTCTCTCTAGCCCCTAATTAATCAGTTTTGAGTTTTAGATTTCAGAAGTATAAATGTAATGCTGTATGAGTTTTACAAGTGTAAATGTGACGGAAATTTTGAATTTATATAATTTTAACATTTTACAAGTGTAAATGTGATGTTTTACGAGTGTAAATGTAACATTTTAAGAGTGTAAAATTTATTTTTTGTGACGGAAATTTTGAATTTATATAATTTTAACACTTTACAAGTGTAAATGTGATGTTTTACGAGTGTAAATGTAACATTTTAAGAGTGTAAATTTGATTTTTTGTGACGGAAATTTTGAATTTATATAATTTTAACATTATACAAGTGTAAATGTGATGTTTTACGAGTGTAAATGTAACATTTTAAGAGTGTAAATTTGATTTTTTGTGACGAAAATTTTGAATTTATATAATTTTAACATTTTACAAGTGTAAATGTGATGTTTTACGAGTGTAAATGTAACATTTTAGGAGTGTAAATTTGATTTTTTGTGACGGAAATTTTGAATTTATATAATTTTAACATTTTACAAATGTAAATGTGATGTTTTACGAGAATAAATGTAACATTTTAAGAGTGTAAATTTGATTTTTTGTGACGAAAATTTTAAATTTATATAATTTTAACATATTACAAGTGTAAATTTGATGTTTTAGAGTGTAAATGTAACATTTTAAGAGTTTACATTTGATTTTTTGTGACGGAAATTTTGAATTTTTATAATTTGAACATTTTACAAGTGTAAATTTGATGTTTTCCAAGTGTAAATGTAACATTTTAGGAGTGTAAATTTGATTTTTTGTGACGGAAATTTTGAATTTATATAATTAACATTTTACAAGTGTAAATGTGATGTTTTCCGAGTGTAAGTGTAGTATTTTAAGTGTAAATTTGAAGATTTAAGATTGTAAATTTGGTCCTTTGAGTGTGACTTTGGTCCTTTATAAGTGTAACTTTGGTCCTTTTACGATTAAAACTTTAGTCCGACTCCCAACAAACACCACCAACGCCGTCCTCCACCACCAAGTCATATCCACGAAAATATGAGTCCAAATATATATAAATTAAACGAGTGTAAATGTTCAGATATACGAGTGTAAATGTAAAGAAATATGAGTGTAAATGTTAAGAAATATGAGTGTAAATGTACACAAATACAAGTGTAAATGTTAAGATTTATGAGTGTAAATGTAAAGAAATATGAGTGTAAATGTTAAGAAATATGAGTGTAAATGTACACAAATACACATGTAAATGTTAAGATTTATGAGTGTAAATGTAAAGAAATATGAGTGTAAATGTTAAGAAATATGAGTATAAATGTTAAGATTTACGAGTGTAAATGTAAAGAAATATGAGTGTAAATGTTAAGAAATATGAGTGTCAATGTAAAAAATTGTGAGTATAAATCTGAGAAATGCGTGTAAATGTAAAGAAATATGAGTGTAAATGTAAAGAAATACAAGTGTAAATGTAAAAAATTACGAGTATAAATCTGGAACAATAACAATAACACCAACGATTAACAAAAACAGATCTTAAAAAGACTAAATATCGATTTTATAGATCTAAAAATAAAAGTAGATTTAAACTACTATATATTTATTAGATCTGCGAATGTAGATTTAATAAAATACGAGTGTAAATCTGAAAGATGAATGTAACTTTAACAAATTGTGTTTTTTTTTTATTTACACGAGATTAGTGAAGAAATATAAACAACAAACAACAATTTAAAAAAAAAAAAAAAAAAAAAAAGAAATATAAATACAAAACGAGCAAACAAACGACAAACACTAAATCTCTATGAACAATAAACGACAATGGTCAGAGCAAACAAACACAAACACTAAACTTTATTTGTGGTAGGGCAATGGTCAGATCTAGAGGGCAATGAGCAAACAAACACAAACACTAAACTCTAAACTCTATTTGTGGTAAGGCAATGAGCAAACAAACACAAACACTAAACGACAATGGTCAGATCTGCAAAAAAGAGTGGAGATATGGTGGTATCGGGTTGAGACTTGCGAGAATGGCGGGTAGGGGTGGTCGGTTGGTGAAAGGAAGGGAGGTGGTTGGGCTGTTGGAGGTGTGGGGCTCGGATCTGGAGGTGGTTGTGGTTGTGGTTGTCGTGGGGTGGTGGTGAGGCGCTGCGTTTTTTTTTTGTTTTGGATTGTTGGTGATGGTGGTGGCGGTGCTGCTAGTTGGTGGGTGGTGGTGGTGGGGGCTGCGAATTGGTGGTGGCGGCAGTAGTGCGAGTTGGTGGTGGCGGCAGTTGTGGGGTGGTTGTGGTGGATCTGGAAAGAGAGGTGGCGGTGGGTGGTGACGGTGATGTTGAGGTGGCGAGTGTGTGGGTGGTGGGTGGTGTGTTGTGGTGGTGGTGGGTGTGAGTTGTGGGTGATGACTGAGAGGATTGAATGAGGGGGAATTTTTTTTTTTGATTTTTTTTGAATTATTTGGTTTTTGATTTTTGTTGGATTTTTGAGAAAAATTGATTTTTTTTTTATTTTTAGAGAGATGAGAGAAATGATAATTGTGTGAGATGAGAGAGAAGTGAGTGGAAAATAAATGTTATATAGTAAAATTAGTGGTTGATTAGTGGAGGTAGTGAGGGAAAGTGATTAATTAGCTTCAATCCCCTCCATTTAGCATTAATCCCTCCCTTTTCCCCTTCAATCTCAACCCTTCATCCTATCTTTTCAATGGCTCTTAAGAGGACTTATGGACTCAATGAATTTGGGTGGACTCACTTGATCCTTTCTCTATATATATATATAGAGAAGGGTTCTTATAAGGCCTTCATACCTTATAAGGCCCTAAGTCTTTATAAGAGCCCTTGGATGAAGGGATTGAAGGGATGAGATGAGGAGAGAGGGCGTGTTTTTTAATTTAGAGCAAAAAAAAAAAAAAATGCTGATTGTGTGAGAGAGGGACCACTTTCACTGTTAATGTACTGCTTCCATATCAAATCCCGCGGACAATAGTAATAAACAAAGCCTCCTATATCATTTTGCATGCTTCCCTCCTCTTTTCACCATTCAAAACGTCTCAACAAGCAAAAACCCATAAAAAATCCCCACAAAAACGATCCTAAATCCTGTAAAATACAATATAAATCATCAAAAAATAAGAGAAATTTCAGCCCGAATGAAAAACTACTTCAGTGATCATCAGATAAATAAATTGTTATGAGATAAAGTACGTTATTGTTCATCCGTTTAAAATCATTAGCTTTGTTGAAGACAAAATAAATTGTCATTCTTCATCAGAGAAACAAGCAGGGAAATGACAGTCAGTGTTTGTGAAGTGGATGATATGCAGATTGAAGTTGTCGTCGAAGGTGAGTTGTTTACTTTCTTATTTGTGTCTAGGTTATTATTGTAGCTTGATGTTCAAATATAAAGTGCTATATGTAATTTTGGATTAATGTTCATTATTGTAGGTTGTAGTTATTTAATTTCTGTTCATTATTCTTAATACTATTATACTTTCATGGTGTTCATCAGATTTGTTCTTTCATTTTGGTAGCTTGTTGTTGATGGCAAAAAATGATGGAAATTTAAAAGCTTGATCAAGTACGAATTATAACTTCAGTGGGTTTGATACGTGCATTTTACATAGTCTTTTTAGCCTATTTTATGCACGTATTTCTATGCTTTTATCGTGGTTTTACGCTACGAAATGCTCCGAATATGCTACTTTGGGTTATTTTGTCTTATTTGCAGGAATGAACCAGAAAGTAGCGGAAATCAAGCCATTTACAGTCCATTTTGCATGCATTTGGAGGAAGAGATGATTTGGAGCGGAGAATATTGCTGTCTTGGGATGCGTGAAGGTGTTTCGGGAGCTAAAAGGACAAGTCAAGGCCAAACTAACGCGAATTTAAGTCATTGAAGTCAAAGATCCACTCGATCAAGTGCTATTCTAGTCGATCGAGTGGTTTAGGAGTCAATAATGAGTCGATCGAGCTCTATTTCAGTCGATCGACCGGTTTCTTTTATAGCCTTGCTCGATCGAATGTGTCCTTCCTCGATCGAAATCGAGCTGTTTCTGGTTTGAGTTTGCTCGATCGAGTGATGTATCTACTCGATCGAGTGGACTATGCCACGGGTTGGGCTTTTTAGTCTAAATTCCGTCATTAGGTTTAACCTTTACTCCTAATTTCTTATAAATAGGAGTAAGGGTTGTCATTTGTAATCATCCAATAATCCGGGGATCACGTTGCTCTTCTCCCCTTCTCTATACACTGTTACTTTTGTTCTTCATTTCCGGATCCATTAATTTAGTAATTATTTCTTCCCTTCTCTCTTTAATTTAATGTTCATTGTTTTTATTTCTTTTATTCTTGTTTCCCCCATTCCCATGTCTAGCTAATTTCCCCTTGGTATGTTAGGATTAGGGAAGCCGTGGTAGCAATGCTTTAATCGTATTAAATAGGTTAGCCTGCGATAAGAATTGTATTAGGCAATTTAACATTATCCGGTCGAATGAATGCATGGAGGAGACCATAAATTTAGTTAACCCCGACCTAGATCGAAAGATTGGAAGGAAGGCTTGCTTACTTACAATAGGGTATTGCGGTGAGGGCGAAAGTTAAGTCATTTACACTCTAGGGCGGTTTAAGGACCGAAAGGCGACGACCATAGCTCTTCTTATCAATAGTCTAATCGCCTTAATATTCCTGATATAATAGATCTGATAGCTGCCACGGTGGACCGACTCTTAGCATACTTCTTTCTCTTACTGTTAATTCTTTTCCTTTGCCTTAATTTCTAGTTTAGTTAAATCAATCAAACCCCCAATTGTGACATTTAGACAGATAAACAGACAGATAGATAGTACACCGCCTCCCTGTGGAGATCGACCCTACTTACCGCTAACTTCTGTTAGTTGTATTTAGGTATTTATTTTTGGTGTAGAAACGACCGCATCAAATTTTGGCGCCGTTGCCGGGGAGGCAATCTATTTATTTATTTGTTTAATTTTATCTGTTTTTAGCCTCAGGGGATTTTTCCCTTGAGGCCGTTTTAATCTTTTGTTTAGTGCTGTTTTGATAGGCCTTACAGGTACTACCTAGACAGTTCTAGGTGAAAGATAGTCAAAGGGAAGGCTTGAGTACCTTTGACCCACCACCGATGTCCCATTTTATGGAACAGACGGTGATTTACGGCGGGAGATGTGGTTCTGCTGAGCACAATGCAGCTGTAGTTGTGCCGCCACATCCGCCCTATCAATGGCCACCGCAACAAAATTCCCCTGATATACAAGAAGAAGACCTTGCGGAGCTGAAATTCTTGATGGAGGAACTTGCATTCCAAGTACAAGAATATGTCTCGCGATTTGATGAGCTCGAGTCTGCAGCTGCTCAATTAGCAAATGAGATGGAGAGAGAAGAGATCGCGAGTCGACATATTTAACGAGAATGCTTGTATCACAAATGCAAGAGAGTGATAGATATATGGACGCTCGAATCCCGAATCGAGTCACAAATAGCTCGGTTAGCAAATGAGATGCAAGAAGAAGAGGTTTATCTTATCGAGAGCAGTTTTTCTCGTAAGGAAACCGTGTTGCCCAATGATGAGGATGACTTCTATGACTCGGACGACGAGTTCCTATCATATTTCACTACCCCACGCCAAGATTTCAGCGTCAGATAGAGGTATCACTCGATCGAGTGACAACTATTGGTCGATCGAGTGATTTTTCAGAAGAACTTGCTCGATCGAGCGATATCACAGCTCGATCGAGTGGAATGCAGGAGGATAGTCCTCGATCGAGTGATTCTGCCACTCGATCGAGTGAAATGCGGGAAGAAATTGGTCGATCGAGTAGTAATTCTGCTCGATCGACTGATTTGGTCATTGGGAGCTGTAATTCGTCATTTGGGCTTGATTTAGATGACGACTTTGATGATGACAACGGTTATGGTGAGTCTCCCTTATTCAAGGCCGAGCTGGATGCGCTTGAGGCTGAGATTTACGGGACGGATTCCACCGAGGGCGACAAAAGGACAAATTTGAGTCGGTAATTACTCCTAGCACGGAAGAGGTAATGAATTCTTTTATCTATGATTCCGTCATTAAGAGTGATCAACCTGAGGTAGTAAGCGGTAATTTTATTATTATTTGTAAATTGCCTCGTCTTATTCATGCTTCCTTTTTCAAAGCTATACCCCCTCATATGTGGACGCATAAATTAGCAATTTCTCACCATCCTTGTCGTTTTAAAATTGTTAATCTAATTTGGAGCCCTAAATTATTGACAATTGCTCCCGCGCTCCTTTATTTGGTGGATAAATTTAGGAGCGCCCATAGGAAATTTGTTAGACTTAAATGTCTACATATATTTATTTCCTACTTTGCTATTCCACTTTTGTGCTACTTATGCTTTTGTGTAGCACATGCGCAGATGTATGATTTGATGTTTGCGCTTTGAGTTGCTTTGATTGTAACTAATTATAGTGGCTCGAAGAAAAGAAGGTCGAGCCGGGACTGATCAAGCTAGCGCTACCCGGAGGCAACCCGAGATTTTATTTTGTTCTTTATTTTATTTCAGTTGTAATAAATGGTTTTATACCATAGACTTTATCAGTTTGCTTGTCTAGTTAGTTTACGGGCTGTTTTTCATTATGTTTTGCAGGTACACGCTGAGATCCACTCGATCGAGTAGTTTCTCTACTCGATCGAGTACCTTTGCTGATGAATCCAGTCGATCGAGTGAAGATGTTACTCGATCGACCCCCTGCAGAACTGAAACTACTTGATCGACTGGTGCACCATTCGATCGAGCAGTTCTTGGATGCCCACTCACTCGATCGACCACTGTTGGACAGACATCGAGTGTTTTTGACTTGGATTAGCTTCCTGAGACGGTTTTCCGGGCCTTAGCAACCTCCCATTTCATGGTCGGTTTGGGGAGGCCCCCCTATTCGCGCATCTGGTTAGTTTTTTTTTCCGCTCTTTACTCTTTTCTTCCTTTAGTTTGCATTTCCTTTCCTTGTTTTGGTACAATGGGGGCATTGTACGGTTTGGTTTGGGGAGGTTATGCATCCATATCTGTGTCTGCATCTTGTTTTTATTGCATTTCTGTTATCACGTTTAATTTTATGTTTGCATTGTTGTTCATTTTCGTTAAAATTCAAAAATCAAAAATATCATAAAAATTTGAAAAAAATTTGCTAAAATTCAAAAAAAATTCACGTTTATTTTAGCATATAGGTTGAGTCGGAACGGTAGATTTCCGTGATGAAATTGCACTATACTGTCTTTTTGCTTAAGCCTTGCATTAAACTGTTATCTTTTAGCTTTGTCTTTTGCATAATCTACGAGTTTATGTTGAATTTAGCTGAACATATAGACTTGACCTGAAATTTTGGCAACCTACTTATAATTTCTAAGGAATTAGAGCCTTATAAACTGGTGTCATTTATGACCAGTTTCATGTAGGATTGTGAGTAGTTACTCCTTGCATAACATGTATCATTAATTTGCACATATATGATATTCAATTGCTTTTTGCCGTCATACATTCGGGTTAGTGGTTGGTGTCACATGCAGGGAGGTGCTTACATTTCCCTTTTCTTTCATTTTTACCCATAAACTCCACATTAGCCAAATTTGCCTGTTGACCCTTAGCTACATCCAAATTCAGCCTGCCTTGTCAAGCTAGTTTAGTGTATGTTTTGCGGTATATATTTTATTGTGCCAAGTTTGGTTCGTATTCTGTTGATTCGGAGTTGGTAATCTAAGAAGAAAAGGAGGATGATGAAAAAAGAATTGATGATGGAAAAATGACATGAAAAAGAAAAAAAAAGTTGAAAAAATGTGAAGAAAGAAACCGTGAAAAAAAAAGAAAGAAAAAAAAAAGAAGAAGAAAAATTCGAAAAAATGTTGTTTGGTTGACGGTTTCTGCTCCTATGTTCTATCTTACATTATTTGAGAGTGAGTTCGGTTTGGTTTGGTGAGTTTTATGCCAAGTGAAGGGCATTGTGTTTATTCATAATTGAGTTGGAAATGGATATGTTTCATATGGTTTTGTTTAGGTACTAGCTTGATCACCTATACCTCCACATTCCCATAATTGTTTTGCCTTTTCTTACCCATTGCCTCACTTTACCATATTTTTGTAAGCCCTCGGCTGTGGCAGGACCTTGTTTGGTTGGAATGTATATACGGTAGCTAGAATTGTCTATCATATCAGTTGCATGCATGTTTATGTGGGTCGTAGTCTAGGTGAGAGACTATTTTTCTTCCTCTCTTACATATATATGCTTACCCTTTGCTTCATGAGAGAAAGAGTGACCCGTGAGAGTCCATTATTAAAGGTCTTGCAAGGTCGAAGGTTCAGCTTTGTTTATAAACATCCTATAACTCGTTTGCATTTGACTGTTCAGCTATAAGTGTTAGTTTGCTTGCATTAAATTGGCTTAAGTGGGCATTTGTAGCTAGCTCTGAGTTATTTTTCCGTTCCATTAGCATATAGTTTTGGTTTACTCGGGGACGAGTAAAGGTTTGGTTTGGGGAGATTTGATACGTGCATTTTACATAGTCTTTTTAGCCTATTTTATGCACGTATTTCTATGCTTTTATCGTGGTTTTACGCTACGAAATGCTCCGAATATGCTACTTTGGGTTATTTTGTCTTATTTGCAGGAATGAACCAGAAAGTAGCGGAAATCAAGCCATTTACAGTCCATTTTGCATGCATTTGGAGGAAGAGATGATTTGGAGCGGAGAATATTGCTGTCTTGGGATGCGTGAAGGTGTTTCGGGAGCTAAAAGGACAAGTCAAGGCCAAACTAACGCGAATTTAAGTCATTGAAGTCAAAGATCCACTCGATCAAGTGCTATTCTAGTCGATCGAGTGGTTTAGGAGTCAATAATGAGTCGATCGAGCTCTATTTCAGTCGATCGACCGGTTTCTTTTATAGCCTTGCTCGATCGAACAGTGTCCTTCCTCGATCGAGCTGTTTCCTGGCTGAGTTTGCTCGATCGAGTGATGTATCTACTCGATCGAGTGGACTATGCCACGGGTTGGGCTTTTTAGTCTAAATTCCGTCATTAGGTTTAACCTTTACTCCTAATTTCTTATAAATAGGAGTAAGGGTTGTCATTTGTAATCATCCAATAATCCGGGGATCACGTTGCTCTTCTCCCCTTCTCTATACACTGTTACTTTTGTTCTTCATTTCCGGATCCATTAATTTAGTAATTATTTCTTCCCTTCTCTCTTTAATTTAATGTTCATTGTTTTTATTTCTTTTATTCTTGTTTCCCCCATTCCCATGTCTAGCTAATTTCCCCTTGGTATGTTAGGATTAGGGAAGCCGTGGTAGCAATGCTTTAACTGTATTAAATAGGTTAGCCCTGCGATAAGAATTGTATTAGGCAATTTAACTGTTATCCGGTCGAATGAATGCATGCAGGAGACCATAAATTTAGTTAACCCCGACCTAGATCGAAAGATTGGAAGGGAAGGCTTGCTTACTTACAATAGGGTATTGCAGTGAGGGCGAAAGTTAAGCTGTTTACACTCTAGGGCGGTTTAAGGACCGAAAGGCGACGACCATAGCTCTTCTTATCAATAGTCTAATCGCCTTAATATTCCTGATATAATAGATCTGATAGCTGCCACGGTGGACCGACTCTTAGCATACTTCTTTCTCTTACTGTTAATTCTTTTCCTTTGCCTTAATTTCTAGTTTAGTTAAATCAATCAAACCCCCAATTGTGACATTTAGACAGATAAACAGACAGATAGATAGTACACCGCCTCCCTGTGGAGATCGACCCTACTTACCGCTAACTTCTGTTAGTTGTATTTAGGTATTTATTTTTGGTGTAGAAACGACCGCATCAGGGTTTTTGTAAAACTCTGACCCAAATATGTATAACTTCAATAATACAGTGTACACATGTAGTTCTTATATTCATCGTGTTATAACTCCAGAGGTTTTTTGTAAAACTCTTTGACAATTTCCTGCAGCTTCAGGTAACAGAGTAATTCAAACCCTAAATTGTGCGTAAAAATCTTACTAAAGAATCAATTTTGATATAGTTATTCATGTTATAGATGAAGTTATACATTCATTAAGTGAAGTTATAGGATGTGGAGGGTCGTACATTATATGCCTAGAGTTATACAGGCTGTGTCTAGAGTTATACATTGTATGATTAGAGGTATTCAGACTGTGTATAGAGTTATACATTGTATGATTACAGTAATACAAGTTTTGTACAGGAGTTATACAACACATCACTGTAGTTATCCATATATAGGTAAGAGTTATACAAGTTGTACAACACATCACATTCTGGATCTACAGTAATACACTCTACAATGTATAACTCTAGCTACACAATGTATAACTCGTAGAATATAATGTATAACTCGTAGCATATACAGACTGTGTTTGGAGTTATACATTATATGCTAAGAGTTATACATTGTGTAGCTAGAGTTATACATCGTATGACTAGAGTTATACAGACTGTGCCTAGAGTTATACATTAAATGCATAGAGTTATACAGGCTGTGTCTAGAGTTGTACATTGTATGATTAGAGTTATACATTCTGTGAAGTACAGTTATCCATATATAGGTAAGAGTTAAACAAATTGTATGACTAGAGTTATACATTCTTGATCTACAGTAATACACTCTACAATGTATAACTCTAGGCATATAATGTATAACTCTTAGAATATAATGTATAACTCTTAGCATATACAGATTGTGCTTGGAGTTATACATTATATGCCTAGAGTTATACATTATATGCCTAGAGTTATACATTATATGCTAAAAGTTATACAGACTGTGCCTAGAGTTATACATTAAATGCCCGCAGTTATACATTCTGTGCCCAGAGTTATACATGTTATTTGCATGTGTTTTTCTCCGCCATTGTTTTTTCTGTAATTATTATTCGCTTAGTTTTTCTGAACTTTGTTGTACATTGTATGATTGTTTGTTAGTAAAACAAATTAAATAAAATAAAACAAAGAAGAGGATAGTAAAACAAATCCACATTTAACATACATGAACTTAATTAATAGATATAGATACATAAACTTAATGCATTGCTAAAAATACAATTCTTAGATGTTCATATAGGGATGCATTCTCTTCTATGATATTCATCCTCTCCTCCTTTGCTATTTGGAGGTTTCGTTCCGCAGATGCAATATCTTCTAATAGCTGCATTATCTGGGGCTCTAACAAGCCATTTTCTTTGGCGTCCTTTAGTGCGATCCGAGCATCCTCAAGGAAGAGCCTGTACTTCCTCTCGATTTCCTGCAAGCGGCGTATGAAACTTTTGTTGTACTCGGTCATAATGCATGTTAAACGAATGGTATCATTCATTATTGAAGGAAGTTTGGAGTTTATTAGGTTTTAAAAATTTAGGGTTTGGAGTTTAGGGTGGAGATAGGGATATAATGGACTGGTTATTGAGATAGTGAGATGAATTTATAATTAGTAATGTGTCCTTTAACTTGTTTTTTAATTAATATGTTTGGGGTTTGATGCTTAAATTAGTACGAATTTTGTTTAGGAAGTTGTGCCATATCCCTGCTTCAAATCTTATAACCCTTTGCATTCCATATATTGTGCCGTTTCATTAAATGTATAACTCTTAGAATATAAAGTATGCCTAGAGTTATGCATTATATACCTAGAGTTATACATTATATGCTAAGAGTTATACATTGTGTAGAATGAGTTATACATCTTACAGTCTCTGCCTAGAGTTATACATTGTGTAGCTAGAGTTATACATCGTATGACTAGAGTTATACAGACTGTGCCTAGAGTAATGCAGTGTGACTAGAGTTATACATCAAATGCCTAGAGTTATACATTGTATGCCTAGAGTGATACAGATTGTGACTAGAGTTATACATTGTATGACTAGAATTATAAATACTGTGACTAGAGTTATACATTATCTGCCTACAGTTATACATTCTGTGCCCAGAGTTATACAGTGTGACTAGAGTATACATGAAATGACTAGAGTTATACATTGAATGACTAGAGTTTTACTGAGTTTGACTAGAGTTATACATTGTATGACTAGAGTTATACAGACTGTGACTAGAGTTATATATTGTATGACTAGAGTTATACAAACTGTGATTAGAGAAAAAAGATTTAAAAAAAATGGGGATTTTAGTGAGAAGTTGCTCTTGCTTCTCTCTAGGATTCTAGGGTTCCTCTGCACTATGGCAAGGAAAGTAGTATCCAAAAAATCCCAAAAACAATCAAAAAATAAATCTAAGGCACGAATTCGTCTCTCTTTTTCTAATCTACGCGATCAATCTTTAGGATTTTCACCATTAATGGATAAATCTGCGTCCACTTCTTCTGGGATTCCACAATCGGCTGAGGCAAAAGGGACCAAATCTGTCAATGAGATTGTGGGGATCCCTGAAATTAACTTGGATGCTATTGTTGAGGATGATACTCCAATTGTTGAAGATGCTAGTGAACTGGGCAGTGAGGAAGAACCTGAGGAGGAGTGGCAGGAAGTTCGTTATGGTAAGAAAACTCCCTCTCAGCCTCCGTCTCCTAAGTCTGGTATTCTTCAATTTACTGCTGATGATGTGAAATCTGAAGTCGAGTACTGGAATACGGCGGTTGTTTGCTACGTGTTGGGGGGTAATCCGCCTTGGGAGTTAATATCAGGTCATGTGAAACGCCTCTAGGGTAAGTATCACTATAATAAGATATCCTTTCTCCCTAATGGTGTGTTTATTGTCCGATTCCCTACCATGGAATGCAAAAATCTTGTCTTACAACAAGGGTACCCCATGTTCGACAATAAGCCTATTGTGGTTCAACCATGGACTGAGGATGCTGCACTAACTAAGGGTCCTGTAAAACAGGTTCCAATCTGGGTTAGAATCTGTGGTCTAGGGTTGAAGTTTTGGGGGGAAAACTGCTTGAGTAAACTGGCTTCACTGTTAGGGAATTATGTGAGGGCTGATAATGCTACTATTGATAAGACTAGACTGGGATATGCTCGGTTAATGATTGAAGTACAAGTTGGTCAGGATTTTCCTGACAAATTGTATTTTAATGATGAACATGGTCATCAGAATTGTGTGCTTGTTGAGTATGAGTGGAAGCCAATTGTTTGCTCCTTGTGTAAGGGGATAGGGCATCATCAGAGTATTTGCAGGAAAACGACTACTGCTGTTGTGCCAAAGGTCTCTAAACAAGTGTGGAGGCCTAAGGTTGTGGTAGCACCTAAGGTAGGGGTTGCTACAGCAGTTCCTTCTGTTCAACCTCCTACTGTGACTAGGGCCTGCTCAACTGTGGTGGTGAATACTTCTCTAGGTCCTGACCCTGGTGAGAGGGATGCAAGGGTGGTTGCAGGTACATCGTATGCTACTGCTCTTTATTCCCCACCAAGGTCTCCTGTCAAAAGCCCTACTAAAAAAGGTCCTGAAGCTGATAGTAATGGGGGAACTGTTGAGCCACTAATTATCAATGAGCATGGATAATTTAGGATGTTGGAATGTTAGGGGTATTAATAGTTTAAATAAGCAAGCTGATATCAAGTGGTTCTTGCATCAGAATAAAATAGGAATTTATGGTCTTGTGGAAACTAAGGTTAAAACCAATAATTTCAATACTGTTTTGAATAATATAGGTCAAAGGTGGTCTGGTATCAATAATAATTTACATCATCCTAATGGTAGAGTGTGGATCATTTGGATTCCTCAGATCTTTCAGGTCAATTTAGTGCATTCTTCTAGTCAGCAAATTACTGTGGATGTTACTGATATTCAATCTGGGGTTCAGTTTTGGTTTACTGTGGTCTATGGCTCTAACTCTGACACTGAGAGACTTCTTCTTTGGAATGATCTCCAAGGTCTCAAGGATCAATGTACCTCTCCTTGGTGTGTGGGAGGAGATTTTAATTCTATTCTTCACTTTAATGAAAGAGTTGGGAGTACTGTCTTATGGAGTGAAATTGAGGACTTTAGGCTTTGTGTGGACTACTGTGAGTTGGTGGATCTCAATGCTCAGGGATCTTTCTATACCTGGAATAACAAACAGGATCCTTCTACTAGGGTCTTTTCCAGGATAGATAGATTTCTTGTAAATCATGAGTGGCTTCAGTTGTTCCCTAATTCTTATGTTTATTTTATGAATGAAGGGATTTTTGACCATAACCCGTGTGTGTGCTATAGATCTGCTAGTCCTGTCATCAGAAAATATTCTTTTAGATACTTTAATACGTGGGGGCAAGCTACAGATTTCTCTAGTATTATTCAGTCAGAATGGGGTAAATCTATTGCTGGGGTCAGAATGTATCAGGTGGTGACTAAGCTGAAAAACTTGAAGAAACCTCTAAAGGCTCTTAACAAACAAAAGTTTTCTGATATTGAGACTGCTGCTGAGCTGGCTAGGTTTTTACTGGACAGCTTACAGACTAAGTTACATCTTAATCCCCATGATCTAGCTCTCAGGGAGGCTGAGCAACAGGCTGCTAAGAAGTATAATACTCTTCATAAAGCTCAACTGATTTATTTGAGGCAGAAGGCTAAAGTAGAGTGGCTCAAAGATGGTGATGAAAATTCTGGTTTCTTCCACAGGCAAATTAAGGCTAGGCATATTCAAAATAAAGTGCTTAGTATCAAGGATATTCATGGGAAGCTCCATACTGATCCTGTCCATATTGAAGGGCCTTTTTTGGAATTTTATACTGACCTGCTGGGATCTAACAGTTCTCCTTCTCCTGTCCACTTCCCCACTGTCAGAACAGGGAATTTGGTTACAGATCAACATACTCCTATCCTTTTGAAGCCTGTCACCCATGATGAGATTAAGAGGTGCATTTTTTCTATTCCTGCTTCTAAAGCTCCTGGACCAGATGGCTACTCTAGTCAGTTCTTCAAGGATTCGTGGCATATTATAGGTACTGATGTGTGTGAAGCCATTGCTGATTTTTTCCAAACTGGTTCCTTGTTGAAGCAACTTAATACTACTTTAGTTACTCTCGTTCCTAAGATTACAAACCCCACCAGTGTGCTTGAATTTAGACCAATTGCTTGTTGCAATGTGGTTTATAAATGCATTGCTAAACTGTTGTGTGCTAGATTAGGTGAGGTGCTGCCTGACATTATCAGTCCCAATAAGGGGGGATTTGTTAAAGGGAGGAATATAGTAGAAAATGTGCTTATCTGTCCAGATCTTGTGAGGTTGTATAAGAGGAAGTCAGCATCACCTAGATGTCTCATCAAAATAGACTTAAGGAAAGCCTATGACACTATTGAGTGGCCTCTCTTACAGAGTATGATGGTGGCTCTTAACTTTCCTAGAGTGTTCATTGATAGAGTTATGACCTGTGTTTCTACTACTACTTATTCTCTTTCTCTAAATGGAAACAGTTTTGGTTTTTTTAAAGGTAAAAGAGGTCTTAGACAAGGAGATCCATTATCCCCTCTTTTGTTTACTATTTGCATGGAGTATTTGTCTAGGATACTCAATGTCATAAGTTCTCAGGAAGATTTCAGATTTCACCCTTTGTGTGGCTCTCTCAAGTTAAATCACTTGCTATTTGCGGATGACTTGCTTCTCTTCTCAAAAGGCACTGCTTCTTCTATCATGTGGATGCTCAGGGCATTCTCCACTTTCTCTAAGGCCAGTGGACTATGTCTTAATAGGGAGAAGTCAGATATTTATTTCAATGGAGTCTCTAATCATGTGATTGCTGATATTATCCAAGTTTCTGGATTCAGGCATGGGATCCTACCATTCAGGTACGTGGGTGTTCCCATTTCTTCTCAAAAGCTTAGCAAGAATGAAGGTATGCAACTCACTGACAGAATAACTGCTAGAATAAGATCTTGGGGTTCTAGGCAGTTATCCTATGCTGGCAGATTAGCCCTCATTAATTCTGTGCTATCCACTTTGCATTCTTATTGGTCAAGTATGTTCCTCATCCCTAATGGTATAATGAACAAAATTGAAGCAATTTGTAGAAATTTCTTGTGGAGTGGTAAAGATGCTTATCAAAGATCACCCAATGTGAGTTGGGAGAGGTGCTGTAGTCCTAAGGATGAAGGTGGTTTGGGTATTCGTAATCTGAAAACTTGGAACAAAGCGTTGTTGGGGAAGTATACATGGTGGCTTGCTAATAAAAAGGACCATTTTTGGGTTCGATGGATTAGTCATGTTTATATGAAAGATACTCATTGGTCTAACTATGATCCACCTCCTGATTGTAGTTGGACTTGGAAGAAGATAGCTCACTCTATGGTACTTTTTAAGCAAGCCTATACTAATGACACTTGGTTAGCTACTGATAAGGAATACACTGTGACAGAAGGATATAATTGGCTGAGACATTCATAGCCTAAGGTCCTATGGAGACATGTATGTTGGAATTCAATGAATGTGCCTAAATGGTCCTTCATTTTTTGGGCTGTTCAGTTGAAGAGATTGCTTACTAGAGATCGTATGATTCATATGGGTTTTGGACATGATCCTTCCTGCCTGTTGTGTACTACTGCAAATGAGAGCCATGACCATCTGTTTTACCAGTGTCCCTTTAGTGCTCACTGTGTCAACTGTTTGCAGAGCAAGTTAGGAGCGAAGTTCCCTGTAGAGAATTTGGCACGCTGGGATTTAAGTGGAAGAGCAAGAAGTAAACTCCAGAGGAAGCTCATTTGTGCTTATCATATTGGAGTTGCTTATGGTATTTGGAATGCACGTAACAAAGCTAGGTTAGAAGCTTATGTTATTAGGCCTGATGTTCTGGTTAGGAATGTTGTCAAAGTTGTACTTGCACGGTTTTGGGCAAGAAATACTGCTTCTCTGCCTACTAAGGATATAAGGTGGATCCAGAGTCTTAGTTAGATGCTTTTGTTGTATATGTTTTTTGATTACTCTCTAGACATTATGATGTAATTATTTTTTGATATCAATATACTTACCTTTTACCAAAAAAAAAAAAACTGTGATTAGAGTTATACAGAGTGTGACTATAGTTATACAATATCTACCTAGAGTTATACAGAGTGAGACTCTAGTTATACATTGAATGACTAGAGTTATACTGAGTTTGACTAGAGTTATACATTGTATGACTAGAGTTATACAGACTGTGACTAGAGTTATACATTGTATGACTAGAGTTATACAAACCGTGACTAGAGTTATACAGAGTGTGACTATAGTTATACAGTATCTACCTAGAGTTATACAGAGTGTGACTATAGTTATACATGATATGGTAAGAGTTATACATTATATACCCAAAGTTATACAGTATGTGCCCAGTTATACAAATGTACATAGAGTTATACAAAGATATGCGTAGAGTTATGTATTTCTTAATCATTTCATGGATGTTTGATTCTGCTCAGATGGTCGTAAGGCAGCGGGAACTGAGTATTGTAAGCATTTGGCAGCGGAGTTTACACCTTGTGTAGGGCAACAATTTTTTGAAATAGACGAGGCAGTGACATTCTATAAAGTTTATGCATTGGTGTCCGGGTTTGATGTTCGGAAGTACTCGACGAAAAAATGGCGCGACGGTGAAATCAAGTCAAAGTTGCTGGTTTGCAACAGAGAGGGATTCATATATGTCCCAAAAGGAGAGGCAGTAATAAAAAAAAATGAGACCGGGATTAGGGAAGAAGAAATGCAATGGGGAAAAAGAACTGCAAACCAGAGGAAATATACAGTCAAGAGGGTAGGGTGTAAAGCACATGTCAGGCTATTTATGAAGAATGGAGTACTAGTAATTGACCGATTCCACATGGGGCATAATCACGAGCTTGTATCGAGTGAGGATCGTCGATTAAGATGTCGCGGAACATAGAAGATTTTCACAAGTACTTGATAATGTACAACTCAAGGGTTAGTTTACTATTAAACAAACATCCACTAATTGAATGGCAAACTTCTAAAGTTATTCACCGAGATGATAGAGTTATGTAAACCTAAGAGTTAAAAATAATAAGAAGTTTCACAATCAATCAATGGAGTTATGCATATGTTTCAAGAAGTTATAAGAATAGCTGAAAGAGTTATAGTTGAGGAATTCTTGGTTATTAATCAGCACTGATAAGGATTTGTTGTCCGCTGCAGTTGAGGATAGGAGCAACTAGGACGTACAACATGTGTAAGGAGTTCGTAAACGGGTTCGAGAACATTGGTGCATCCTTAACTGATTTTAAGAACTTCCACCGAGATGTGAAGTACTTCATCCATAAACGAGACGGTCAATTGTTCATTGACCGGTTCAAGAATATGGCACAAAATAGGCAGGGGTTTTATTTTGACTATGAAGTTGACAAGGATAACAGCCTTCGAAGCGCAATATGGGCTGACAGAACCGCTAGAAGGAACTACTCCGTTTTTGGAGATGCAGTGTCGTACGACCCAACATACTCAACAAACAAGTACGATATGATTTTCACGCCATTCACTGGCATAGATCACCATAAGCGATTAGTGACATTCTGTGGGGCATTGATTGCCCATGAAGACCATGAATCCTTCCAGTGGGTTTTCAACAGGTTTTTGAATGCTATGGGAGGAAAGGAACCCAAGTACATTATCACAGATCAGGACCCGGGCATTATTAACGCCGTATATACCCCTTGCCTTCAAGACTGCACGCCACCGATTTTGCATGTGGCATATAATGAACAAGGTGCCATCAAAGGTCGGGGTGACAAGGGAGGATTATAAGGAGTTCGTTCAGAAATTGAACAACATTATATGGGACGACAACATAGAAGCAGACGACTTTGACGCTAGGTGGGCAGAAATAATGGAAGCGCATGGTCTTGTGAACGAAGAGTGGTTTACAGAAGCGTACGATAAAAGGAGTCAATGGGTGATGGCACATTGCAGGGACTTGAACATGGGCGGTGTAATGAGGACAACCCAGAGATCAGAGAGCAGTAATAGTTTTTTTAAGAAGTTCGAGCAGAAGTCAGGTACGTTAGTGGAGTTTTGGATGCGTTTTGAAAGCGCTATGGACCATCAACGGCATACGCAGAAGAGACTTGACCATGAAAACTGACACTCAACACCGGCTATGGGGACGCATTTACCCATAGAGGAATATGCGTCGGATGTTTATACCCGTGAGGTTTTCAAGGAATTCCAACGAGAGGTCATTTGCTCAATCGATACATGTAAGACCGGGGGCTATGCTGAAGTCGATGGAGTTGAAGTGACTGTCGTAAAGGATTCAATCAGACATAAAAGTTTCAACGTAGAGTACAACCCAGGTAACAACATTTTGGCATCAACTTTATGTGGTAGTTGACTGAAGTTGCTAGATATAGTGCCAAAGTTACATTGTCTGAACATAGAAGTTATACAATTGTTCAGTGAACTGCAGTTATCTGCTGTATAAATCTGACAACAGTTTGAATAACTTAAGTTTTCTGAATGTATAACTTTTCTTATTATATGCATAACTCTACTTGCAGAATGCATAACTCTTGTTGCCATATGTATAGCTCTACTTTCAGAATAACATTAGAAGTTATTCAATTTTTCACTGAATTGTTGTCATTTGTAGTATAACTCTGATTACATTTTGAATAACTTTATCTTTCAGAATGTATAACTCTTGTTGCCATATGTATAACTCTACATTCAGAATAACATTAGAACTTATTCAATTTTTCACTGAACTGTTGTCATTTGTAGTATAACTCTGATTACATTTTGAATAACTTTAGCTTTCAGAATGTATAACTCTTGTTGCCATATGTATAACTCTACATTCAGAATAACATTAGAACTTATTCAATTTTTCACCAAACTGCACTATTTGTAGTATAACTCGATTAGAGTTTGAATAATCTGCTTTTTGAGAATGTATAACTCTTGTTGCCATATGTATAACTCTACGTGATAATGTTTAAATCTTATTATTATATGTATAAGACTACTAACGGCATAATTTAATTGGATTACAGGGGACACAAAGCTACAAAGTGCAGGTGTATGATGTTTGAAAGGATGGGATTTACGTGCGACATATAGTATGGATTTTGTCGGCTAACGGCATGAAGACAATTCCAGTTGATTACGTTTCTACAAGATGGAAAAAGGATGCATTGCAATTCAGATTATCAGAATGTGATGGTGAACAAATGGAAACAAATAGTAGCGCTGATGCAAAAGAAGTTGCGATGGTGAAGTTGTGGTCAGAAGTTCATGCAACCATTGGTTTACTTCGTGGCGCGAGTGAGACTGAAGTTGTGAACTTAAGCTCGTTAATTAGAGAGTTCAAGGAGAAACTTTTACCGTACAAGAAGGATTCACTACTACAGATACAGGCTATAACAACGGTCAAAAACCGTTGTTATATAAAAAAGCGGACGTTGTTAAAGCGTCCGTTGTAGAAGGTTTTAACAACGGTTGGCTTACTTAAGGAAACCGTTGTTAAAACTATTAACCACGGTTTTATGTATTAAAACCCGTTGTGGAAAGTGTGACACAATTTTGGGGGGAAAGTTATAACAACGGGTTTTAATATACAAAACCGTTGTTATAACTAAAGACAACGGGTTGTTATAAAATAACCGTTGTTGTTTGTTCTTAAAAAATAAAAAAAAATTAAATTAAATATTACTAGATGCATGCATAATTACGGCCTGTTAGAATTCCAATGCATGCATTATTACTGACATCACTGTACATATGAACGGATAATATGGAATGAGAAGGGTTAGTAATAGGATTTGAAGCAGCATTATTGAGAGATATGATGATGATTATGGCACAACTTCCTAACTTATTTATTAATTAAAAAGCAATTAACTCAACCCACACATTGCTTAGTATAAATACATTGCATATCTCAACTAACATTTCCATTATCTCATATATTCATCTCCAAACTCTAACTGTTAAAACAAACTCTACTAAATCTTTCAAATCAAACTCAAAAAACTCTAACAAAATGACTAATTTCATCCTAAAGACTCTTACCATGATCGAGAACAACAACAACTTCATCCGCCGGTTCCTCCATATTGAGGAAAGTTTCAGGAGCTACCTTGCGGATGCTCGATCCGCACCGAAGCACGCCAAAGAAGATGGCTTGACGGGCGCGGCGATTGCGGCTATATGACGATATAGCATCTGCTGAACGGAACCTCCAAATAGCCAAGGAGGAGAGGATGGATACGATAGAGTACAATAAGATCCTCCATGAAAATATAAGAATTGCATTTTTACATATGTAATTTTTTTTTTTAATTTATGTATTTATAAATATATATATATATATATATATATATATATATATATATATATATATATATATATATATATATATATTAATTATGTTTATCTTACTTCTTCATCTTGCTTCTTCATTGTTTTAGTAACTAATTATGCGAACAATACTTAAACAAATAACATAATGGTCGATAAAAACACATACATGCAAAAGAAATAAATAGAAAAAGAAAATAATGATGATGAAACTAACAGTGACGGCGAGATTTACCTGATAAATACAGAACGTAAGACGATGAAATCACAGTGACGGCGAGAAGATAAAGCGACGATGAGAAAGAGAGAAATAGAGAAAGAGAGAAAGAGAGAAAGAGAGTGTGTATGTGTTTTGTGTTTGTTTGTCTGCTGTGTTTGTGTTTGTGTATTAAGGGTTGTGTTTTGTGGGCAGCAGAGACTTCTGTTTGTGTGGTTTATAGTATGGAAAGTATTGACAACGGTTATTAAACAACAACCGTTGTGAAATATGTTTTAACAACGGTTGTAAAAAACACCCGTTGTCAAATATGTTTTAACAACGGGTTTCAAAAGTAACCGTTGTGATTACTTTTCACTAACTTTGCGCCAATTTTGCGCCAAATTATTAACAACGGTTCCGCATGTGTGACCCGTTGTTAAAAATAATAACAACGGTTTTTATAACCATACCCGTTGTAATTGATTTTAGTAAAATTCGCGCCATACATTCTACAACGTCTATTGTGATTTTCGTGAATATTCGTTGTTAAAGGGGCGTTGTAGTTGCCTAAATTTGTAGTAGTGATTTAACAAAGCAACAGGAATTTGAGCAAATCCTTGGTTGCCCCGACAGTGACGAGGTAACAATACTTCCACTAAAACAATCGAAAAACAAAGGCAGCGGTAAAAGAATGGTGTTAGCTAAGACTAAAGCCATTGCCTTGGCTTCTAAGCCAAAGCGCATGTGTAATAACTGTAAACAAATGGCACACCACGATAAATGGAACTGCCCTAACCCATTCTCTGAGCATCCACCGTCTTCACCAGCATCTGAAGGAGTAGATGAAGAAGAAGAAGAAGAAGAAGAAGAAGAAGAAGAAGAAGAAGAAGAAGAAGAAGAAGAAGAAGAAGAAGAAGAAGAAGAAGAAGAAGAAGAAGAAGAAGAAGAAGAAGAAGACGAAGACGACGAAGAAGAAGAATAGAGAAACTTAACATGCTGTAGTAGTAGGCAGTAGAAAAATACCTCCGTCTCAACAAATTATTTACAATCTTTTTTTCTTTAAAAGGTAAAAAATCTGGTGAGACGGAAGGGGTATTTAATAGCTAGCTTTTGTCTATTTTGAAGGGGGATTGCACCTTCCAGATTGTATAACTTCAGTAATATGGTGTGTGAAATTTCAAGCTAATGTTGTATAACTCTTTTACATTATTTTGATGACTTCTGTTCATGGCAACATATCCAATATTTAAAAGTGGCTTTAAGAAGGAATTATAATTTCAGTGGCTTTAAGTATAACTCTTACCCATATATGGATAAATGTACTTCACAGAGTGTATAACTCTTGTTCACAATTTGTATAACTCTTGTTATTTTTTGTAAAACTCATAACTGTCTAATAAAATTTGCCTTTAAATAACTGCAGTCATATGTTGTATAACTCTTGTACACAGTTTCTATAACTCTTGATGTGTTTTGTATAACTCTTAGCTGTCTAATAAATTTTGCCTTTTTTCATAACTGAAGTCATGTGTTGTATAACTCCTGCACATAATTTGTATAACTTTACTTCACAGAGTGTATAACTCTAATACTTATCTCAGAAAACATGGATTTTAATTATGACTGACCAAGATGATATAGTAACAATCTATTCCAAAAAGTTGTCTAAGTTGTTAAGGAGTTTCTTGACAACATTCTAGAGTTGCAAAAAAAGAGAATACAGAATCAAAGGGATACATTCTATTTTTTCGCAGGTTTTTTTATCTCCTCTCCGCGCTGCTTTCCGTCTGGCTTCTACTTGCTTCAGGATCTGTAATTTCTCACCAATGAAACCATTGACCTTGGACAGTACTCCTTCCCTGATGATGTTCATGTCGGCTAGAGAAGCGTCGCGCTAACCGGATCACCAAATATCGACGGTTCACCTTCCTCTCGAGATCAACGTGACCAAAACTATCACCCTCGTACATTAACATGTGCATCATGGTGAACAAGCCAGACTCGGTGTCGTTTATCGTTTGCTGATGCCAGGCAAACTGGATCTGACGGAACTGGAACGCCGGTATGTCTTTTCCTCTGTTCTTCTCGTTGTCCCTAGACTCCACGTAGTCGCTCATGAGGCTCGCCTGGCAGAGACAAGAACGTCAAAAATTGAGATTGTAAAAGCGGTGAGAACACTTTTTAGTTGAACATAATTACAATTTAATTCCACTTACAATAACGTGACATGCTTTGCATATCTCCGATTGCCGCGGACTTGAATAGTACTTATTGTCCAGAAGATCAATCGTCCTAGAATTAAAGTTGATACACACACATGCATAATGGGCTTCAATCTTAATGGGTACGAAGATTAAATCAGCCTTCAAGCTGAAATCAGTCCCACAGTCGGTTCGGAAGACGTCCCACGTATTGTACAACCTATCGGTGTCCGGTGTTTGTTGGACAGGGTTTCGTACAAGGCTCAAGATTAATTCATGTTCAAGTAGCAGTATATGTGTGAGGATACATGTGTGAGGATACCAGTGGAGTTATAGGGGTTGTGTATTGGAGTTTCACAGTAACTCTTATAGCATAATGAAGAATGCCTAAGTATATACTGGTTGTTAATAACTTCTCAAAACAAAATGTTTAACTCCAGGGAGGGTATGTATAACTTTAGACTTACTTTCCACTGTGAAAGTTTTAAAGAGGGTATGTGAAACTCTTATAACATATTAAAGGATTGATTAGGACCATACCATATGACGGATACCGAAGAAAGACGAACGAAAAATCGCGCAATCCTCTGCCTCCAATCGATTAAGCAACAAGGACCAACACTCAATCACTTTTTCATCCATTGGCGTCTCAGGGAGCATAGACAACATTTGCAACCTATTAATTGTTCCGTGCCGGCCATAACTCACAAGTGGTTCACTGTAGTTCAGACAGCAGGTGGTAATCAGGCTATAACGTATACTAAATGGAAAGGTAACTGCTACTAAAATGACTGCATAACTTCACTGATGAAACGTATAACTGCAGTTTAGGAATGTGTAACGCCATTAACGATATATAAAACTTCAGTGATGAAACATATAACTCCATGTATTACTCTAGGTATAACTCCAGGCCTCTAATGTATAACTCCAAAGTATATATTGTACAACGCTGAGCATATACTGTAATTAGACCTGTCAAACGGGTCGGGCGGGTCGGGTCTCGGGTCGGGTCATACGGGTCGGGTCAGAATACGGGTCGGGTCAAATACGGGTCGGGTCAGATACAGGTCGGGTCATACGGGTCACGGGTCGGGTTAGGGTCAGAATACGGGTCAAGAAATAATTTTTAACGCCTTTTTTACACGATTTTTTTAATTTAAATAATATATTTTTAAAAATTAAAATATGTTTAAAATTATTATTTTAGTCATATTCATCATATACAATAATTATATTGATATAATTCTTAAAATAATGTTTTTTTAATAATTATTTTATTATTAAATATTATAAAAGTTATACTCCCTCCAATCCTGTATTTTCTTCCTCTTTACTTTGGGCACAAGAATTAAGAAATGGAGTATTATATTGACAAAAAGTTGGGTGGGGTTTGGTGATAGGAGAGAGGGATGAATAATTAAGAGTTAAATAATAAATTGTGGGCCACAAATATTAAAGTAAGGAATAAAATAGGATTAAAAGAGTTGGGTGGGTGGGGTAATAGGAGAGAGGTATGAATAAAATAAGAGTAAAAAGTTACCAAAAATAGAAAGGGGAAGAAAACCTGAATAACCGTTTTAGGAAATAGGGAAGAATATGGTGAATTGGAGGGAGTATAAAATTGACCTTTTAGTTGAATTTTTAATTTTAAGTAATAAAAAAATAATTTTTTAACTATATTTTTAAATATAATATATAAATAATAATATTTTTAATAAAATTGATGATTTTCCCTTGACCCAACGGGTCGACCCGCTCGGGTCGGGTCTCGACCCTAAAATAACAGGTCATTTCGGGTTCGGGTCAAACGGGTCGCGGGTCGAAAAAACCGGGTTTGTAACCCTAAGAAAACGGGTCGGGTCGGGTCGGGTTTTCGGGTCGGGTCGAGTTTTGACAGGTCTAACTGTAATACTCTACGCAAAATACGGTAGAATTCCAGTATGGAAATGTGTCTATATTGATAAAGCTTAATATGATAAAACATTAGGATTTTAGACAGCTTACTCATTTGGATATTTGTAGTCATCAAGGAAAACGTAATCAGCCACTTGTTTGCGATACACCGGGATATCCCTAGTTAATGCCTTGTTCATCTTCAGCATCTTGGCGACCACGGTAAGGTCGGCGTCTGGTTCCCCGCAATATTTGGTATAACCAAGGCCATCGCCCTTACCCCGGGAGCGGCTATTAACAGCTGAGAGGGCCCGACTAGACGGCGTCCGGCCCAGGGCTACTTTGGAAGGTGGAGTCTGATAGGTTGAACTGACCTTAGAGCAAGGTCGTTTAGCAGAACTATTCTCTCCGGCGATTCCAACACCTCTCTTCCTTCCACTTGTGTTGTCGGCTGTCCTCTGTTTATCACGCACCTCCTCCATTTCACGGTCTTTAAGCTCCTTAAAAGTTGTTACCCTGGATAACACTTCTTCCCTGTCCAAGTTAATGTCACTGAGGACAAGGGTTGCAGCAATTTCCGCTCGCATGAGGTCATTGCTTTCCTTAGTCCCTAGGGTACAAATCGAATGGCTCTCCACGGTACAAAGAACATATGAACCATGACGTAAAGACCACGGTCATTGGCGGTATGTCCCGATCCGCCGCCTTGAATTTAATGTTGACAAAAGGAAACCCTTCAACTTTCTTGCTTTTGTCGAGCCCTTTGTAGGCCATATACTTTCCCATTGCATCAGCCTGGCGGAAGTCAGGCAAGGCGTTTAAAAGGGGGAGACCAATTAACAAAACAAATGGAGCTGATAATTAATCTAGTCACCAGTTTTATAAGACTTACAGTAATACGCGCAATCCCTCCGTATGGTAATTTCAGAAGTTCGTCCTCGTAAGAACGATTATCAAGATACTCGATCTGCTCAGAGAGGAAATTTATGCAAATGCAAGAGTAATGATCTTCATCGCCAGTGCTTACCGGGACGAAAACCTACAAACATGCACCAAAAATCTAAGAGTTATAAAACATAATTAGCAAATTAGAGGCATACATATTGTGCGTAGTTGGAATTATACATTCTATGGTTAGAGTTATACATTATATGTGTAGAGTTGTACATTCAATTTCTAGAGTTATACAAAGATATTCTTGCGATTGTACATTATGTGCGATAAGCAGATGCCTGGAGTTATACATTATACGTATATGCTTACGGTTGTACTTTATGTGCAGTGAGTTATACATTCTATGGTTAAAGTTATACATTATATGCCTAGAGTTTTGGAGTGAAGTTAGCCACTCATCAAAACTCTAAGCATATACTGTATAACTCTAGACAAATAATGTATAATTTCAGTCCTAGAACGTATAACTCTAGTCATTCTGAAAGCTAGAGTTATATAATGTATAACTCTTGCCATAGGATGTATAACTCTAGCCATAAAATCTATAACTGTAAGCATATACAGTGTAGTGTATAACTCCAGGTATTACTCTAGGTATAACTCCAGGCCTAACTCCAAAGCATATATTGTACAACTCTAAGCATACACTGTTAAACTCTAGGAAAATAATGTATAATTCCAGTATGTAAATGTCTCTATATTGATATCTGAGCTCACCATATCGGAGTCCAGTTGGAATGGACTAGAGCACGACTCTTGCCACATGTCCCACGAGGCACAAAAGCCTTCAGAATTATCAACAACCAAGTTTTTCTTCCTGCCTTGCCAAATTGCAATTGCTAGGTCCTATAAAAATGATAGACGGGGGTTGGCAGCTTGTATCACAAGTTACGTACAGTTTGTCGCGAAATAACTTGCGGAGTTCGAGCACACTTACAGCGTGACCTAGGCCAAAGAAACAGCGCGAACTTGAAACAGCTGCGATGTTCGCGTGCATAAGCTGATTGAGTAGAACAGACCAGCAGTCGATGACATTGGCCGTAATCTGAGCCCCGGGCATCAACGACTGGAGATCAATACGCGTTATGCAGTTTGGACAGGGATATGTGACCAATTGTTCCCTACAAAGGATTAGCAAAATTGAGACACGCAGCAGGGGAAAAGATTCATGGCTTGTTTGACTGTCGTATTGAAATATAGGTAAAACTTTTCTTTTACTTACTCTTTCTTATGGACATGGAATTGATCAAAGACATAATCCATTACATCCTTCCTCACCCTGAACACCGTCCTGAAACGTTCCTTGTTAAATCGCAACCACTGTGAGCATACGTGCTTTGGTCGGGTTCGGTGCCCGCAATCCGAGAACAACCTAGGTTCTCGGTACAATGTCCATACACGAAGGGGGCGTTGAATGCGAAAGAAAGGATGGTGGATCATGTCACATCGCGGCACATAAATAGGGGGTGGGAGTGGTGCAACCGGCTCAACCCTAGCACCAGCGATTTCAACTACCAAACCTTCTTTCGCAGCACCAATCGTTCGCTCCTCAACCCCGGCAAATGCCTCATTCACATCTGCCGTGCTCATGAAAGTCAGAGGGATTTGATTTCCACTCCATTCCGTTGAAGGATTCCCCGGGGTGATCTCCGCACCCTTCACAACATCTACATTTACACCCCCATTGTTAGAATGTCGTTCAACATTCTCAATGACATCCTTTTTAACAGTGGCCTGAATGAAAAATCATAAAATTAAACATCATGCTTTTGCATAAAAAAAATTACAAGTAAAACTCTAAAAGTGAGACAATTGGGTCACAGAGTTACAGACCCAATGAATTACAGTTATACATAGAAGGGCAAGAGCTATACACGTGTGAAGTGTTAAAAATATGCTATCAGAATTATTCGCCCAGAGTAAGAGTTATACACATATGGTTAGGAATTGTACCAAACGTATAACTCTGGCCATAAAATGTATAACTGTAAGCATAGAATGTATAACTCTGACCATAAAATGTATAACTGTAAGCATATACACTATAATGTATAACTCCAGGAATAACTCCAGGTATAACTCTAGATATACCTTCGATTATCTAATGTATAACTCAAAGCATATATTGTATAACTCTAGTCATATACTTTGTATAATCGTAGTCATATACTCTTGGTTAAGAGTTTTACCAACCGGCCGTTGCAGTGGCACTACAGTTACAAGGCCTCAACATAAGTTTCAACAAAGTTATACTTTATCAACTTAGAGTTATACACGACCAATAAAAAAAACGATTGTATAAAAAGTATTTAGCGCAAATTAACAAACTTACCTCGCTACCAGGACCACTCCCGTCGCTGAAGTCCACATAAAGCTTCCTTCATTTCAAAGATCTAAAACATACACTCCATCAATTCTTGTGTATCCAAACCCAATTGGGGATCAAGATTTTTCCATCTCCTTATCTGACGGTTGATTGTCTGACAATCTTTGCACATTTTCTTTCAATCCCTCACCATGAACTTGCTCGCGCACCTCATCATCTGCCCGGAGCCGAGATTCGGCATCCTCTGACCGTCCGTCAGCTTGGTGTACAATGTCGATAATCTTTCATGGTCAATGTCCGACAATCTCAACATTTTCAACATTTTCTTTCAGACCCTCCCCATGAACGTGCTCATGCACCTCATCACCTACCCCCGGCGGAATCTCGGCGTCGTATCCCGGTCCGTAAGCTTGGTCAATTTCATCCGCGGTGTAATTCGCCTCCAACAACGACTCTCGACCGTTTGGACGGGGTGCACACGACTTGATCCTCTAACCCCGGGCTAGCATCCGACTTCGATTAGAAACTCTTTGTATCACCTCCCACTTCCTCCATAATCTTTGACCATGAAACCCTCACCATCGATTTCGTTGGCGCATCGGCCTTGTCCGACTCTCCACGCGGCTCGGATGAGGGTTACCACCCCTTCCACCCCCATCATTGGCGAGACTAGAAAGAACTTCACTTATTTGACGCGTAGATGCATCAATTCCGTCACATTTTTGGGCGACTCACTAACTACCTCTCCAAATGCGGGAGCGTTACCAACGAAACCTTCAGACCTTTCTCGCAACTGCTCTCGCTTCGGCGACGTACTTTTGAATCTTTTTACCCTAAAAGAATTCTTGAGAGGCCTGACTAGGATTTAGGCCCGTCGGATCACTAGTTCTGACTTTGATCCTTGCGGTTGCATCTGCGTACCATGAATAGAACACAATAGCGTTCCTTTGCATTTGTAGATAAAGCTCGTGAGTACACTGCATTCAAGAAGTACAGTAAGTTAGTTATATTATAATAGATGGGTACGTTCAACAAAAACGCAATCCATCTGCGAAAATATATAATAGTTTGAACTTACATCGACAACCCTAGCTTTCAATTCCCGGTCATCCTCGACACTGTTGGTAGTTCTATCTCGAATGAACTTCTTCTCGGAAGTTGAGCGGGAGAGAGAGGGGTGGGGGCTTGATAGCAACAATGAGTTTGGGTTCACGCGGGTCGCTGAGGCTGCTACTGTCCAAACTCCTTCTATAAGAGGGGTCTTGAAGGCACCTCGGATACCTGGTCTTAGACAAGGTTAAAGTACCCAATCCCCCTTGATCCACCTCAAATTTTACCCTCTCTTCAAGCGAAGTTTCATCCCAATGCTTAATCAAAGGTAGATCGTGGAGGCACGGCTTACCCTTGTAATCATATCGCTGAAAGTAGCTTATCATGAGGAAGGGGATACAACCACCCAACATCGTTACCCCCTTTTTACAGATCTTCCCGCTTTCACCATCATTTCCAAAATATAAGAGCACCAGTCAAAATGCGGGGATGGCTTTAGGATCTTCTACTGACCCTTAACACTTCCAATCTATCCCGTTGTTTGGGGTGGGTGCGAAGAATAAAGACATACAGAACAAAACAAAAAGCCGGCAAAAATGATCGTCCGCCTCCTCGTACTCCATAAGTTGCTTGTAAACTTTCCCTAAACTTATTGCACTATTCCCTTTGCCCACCCCGTACGCTTGCCGTCATTTGTCCTTCAGCTCCTTATTCTCGGGATCGTTGGTGTAATACTCCGTATTTATAAGTCTTGGGGTACTCTATCGAGTAGCCCTTACTCTGTCGAGTAAGGGTAAGTTGCGAGATAAAATAGTTTCTGACCTATTGGGTACTCGATCGAGTAGGTCAGGTACTCGATCGAGTAAGGGGTACTCGATCGAGTACCTTGGGTACTCGATCGAGTGTCCTATTTTTACGGGGAGTTTTCTCGGGTTTTGTTAATTATGCGATTAAGGTATTTAAACATAGTCGTCATTGTTTTAAATCACTTTTACAAAACCTAAAACCCTGTTTAAGAGAGAAAGCAACCAGTTCATCTTCCTAATCGCATCCTTAGCAATTCCGGAGTTCGGACGGTCGGTTCTTGTCGTTATTCGTATCGTTGAGTTCCCTGCGTCGAGGGTAAGCTTTTAATATAATTTTTATAATGTTTTGTTAAGTTTGGTTAAACCCTAATTTAGAGATTGGGGGTTTTGTGTGTAGTTTGTGATGTGTAGCCTCTATGTGTTATATGATAGGAGGAGGGTTCGTAGAAGAGACTTTTGATACAAATTGTTGATATCGTCATTGTTGTGATTTCCGGGTAGGATTTCCTACTCAGTATTAGTCCCATAATGGGATGATTGTTGATGTGTTGAGATTGATTGTTTGATATGGTAATTGTCTTGACTGGTACCAGTGATTGTGATTGTGATTGTGATTGGTTGTCTCCGGTTCTCGAGATGCGTTCGCGGTGAGTGGAGTCACTTGCGGGAGTGGCTTCACGCCCTAGTTTCGCCCTTCGTGGAACCCGCCACGGAAGGGGATGTGCACATTAATGGGACGGGGTTATCGCTCGGTATGATGAGCGGGGCTTAGGTGGGAACGGCTGCGGTCCCCCATCGGCGGTAGTCCAAAGGGACGATCAATGATTGAGGTGATTGGAGTTGGTTGGTTGTGTGTGTGTGACGATTAAGTTCTATTCATCTTATTGTTGATATATGTATTGAATTGTGTGATTAGTACTGACCCGTTTAAATGTTTTAAAAACTGTGGTGATCCATTCGGGGTGGTGAGCGATTATTGAGCGAGTGTGATATATGACGCGTATGAGATAGCCGGGATGAGTCATCACGTGGCGCTTAGAAGTCTTCCGTTTGTGTCGGGCGAAGTCTAGTAGCTTTGATAGTTTTAGCTGTAGACCGTATGAGAACCTTGTAATTCCTTTTATTAGTTTGGTTTGAACATGTAATCACTTAATCTATAATCACATTAAAAGTACGTTTCTTTATTGTCTTATGATATTCGCACCTCGGCAACCGAGATGGTAGTATCCTTATACCCGAGTGGTCCTGGTAAGGCACTTGGAGTATGGGGGTGTTACAAATGGTATCAGAGCGACGATTTTGGAACCTGTAACAAATGAACATAATGAACATAGGGAGTCTAATAAAATGAACCTGGTGTATGTGTAATGGGAGCCCCAGCTGATGCTAGGTTTTGGGTGAGTAGGCGCCCTCACTTCAAAATCTTGGCCCCATGATACTTAAGCCAGTCACATGGTATGGGAACGTGGAGTCCGTGTGTATATGTGCGACGTGTATGTTAATTGTGCTGTATATGGTTTGTTGAAAGCATGTTGCATGATAGTTGGTTGACATGTTGGTTGGAATCGTTGGAAAAGTATATGAGAATGATGAATGATATGGTAGAAAAAGAAAGTAGTTCGTATATGATGATGTGTGATGAAGTGGATTTGTAATGTTGTTGTATTAGCAACATGGAAATAGGATTTGTAGTGTATGGGTGTGGTTTGTGTTATGAAAAGTTATGAAAATTTAAAACATGCGGGTAATACATGATTGAAAGTTGAATGTTATATGAGCATGATAGATGGTAATGTTTGACTTAAGTAAGTAGTAACATGAAGAATAGAGGTTCAATGATATGTGTTTTATATAACGAATTGGATGAAAAGCATGATGGTTGTTTATAACGTGGCACTTGATAACACGAAGTAGATTATTTTGTTAATTGTATGAGGAGTCGCGCAGATTTGAATGCGTAGTTGTAATCATAATGTTTAAATAATAATGAATGCATAGTACGTTAGGATATGTGAGATAACATTCGGGTAGTATTCGCGAGTCTGCATGACTCGATCGAGTGGGTTTGATTCGATCGAGTGGGTATTTGCCTTTATGTTGACCAGAATCGTGTTTTTGGGCACTCGATCGAGTACCTCGGGCACTCGATCGAGTATGGGGTCACTCGATCGAGTAGCCGGGCTACTCGGTCGAGTAAGTCGAGATCGAAAGGTCCGTTTGGGTTAAGAGTCGGGGCACTCGATCGAGCATGTTGGGCACTCGATCGAGTAGCCTCAACTCGATCGAGTAGGTTACGTACTCGATCGAGTGGGGTCTGTACAGGTCATATGCGTATTTCGGGTCATATGTTTGTCTTTTGACATTCGTTGCATATTACGTTTAATTCAAAGGTGTTGTATTACTTCTTTATGCATTGTTTTACGTATGTGTTGGTCCTGAAGCGTAAGTTACCCAATCTTATGATGTAAAGAGTGGCACTATGATGAGTATGAGTTCGGTGGGGAGGACATGAGTTATATGTGATTATGATAGATGGTGGAAAAAGAAAAGGAAGATTGGTATAGTTTATTGAGGCATGGCGCACGTTTTGCGAGACGGAATGAGTGATATGATTGTGTGCTGAGTAATGTAAAAATAAGTGAATATAGACAAGGGATGATGTGAGTATAATGAACGTGAGAATGAAAAGATTGAAAGTAAGAATGTGGATAGTAGCAGCTTGAGATGTGTAAAGAGTTAAGGAGGGAAATGGTTAGGAGTCGTGTGGGTTATGGATTTATGTAGTGAAAGTTCGTTTAAAGGGGTTGAGAAGAGTAATATATAGTGAACTTTGTGGAGACATGTCGCGAGGTGTATTTGTAGACAGTGAGTGAGTTTGGGAGGTTTGGTTTGTTAAAAGATGAAACTACTGTGTGATTTCCTTGGGTAATGAACGGTATTAAATGAATTCTGATTTCTAGAGATGTAAAAAGGGGGATGCAATTGTTTGGACATTAAAAGTTGGTTCTATGGATAGATTAGTGGCAAGTATGAGTGATAGCATAATAAGAGAAGATCCATGGTAAGAAAGAGTGAGATGATGTCGGTAGAAAATAATGGAATTAAGTTTTGGAGCGACGAAGGGGTAACCAGATTTCTAAAGAGTTAGCTAGAAGGAATAAGGAGTTGAACTATTAATTGGTATTATTGAGTGTAAAGAGAAAAGAAGGATAAAAGTAAGCTGAGGAAAATGTTCACCGGAGCTATGTGATATAAAGATAAGAAATCATCGAAATATGTGATGGTATCACGAGGATGTTAGCTAAAGGTTATATAGGAGTTTCAGGGCAACATGATTGGCAATGAGTTTCGAGGAATTAAGGGAGTAAGAAGTTGGTGGAGTATTGGCACGATACGAGATATTTGGTGGAGAGTTGGATGACAATACAAATAAGATAGCATTGGGAATAATGTTGAGGTAATTTTGTGGATGGGTTTGATGTTCGTTATTTGCAATGTTAACCAAAAATGGTAGAAAAACCATGTTATTTTGATATGAGTGTAAGAGATTTGATATACGAGCAGCGGTGGCATTGTGGCGTTATCACTAATGGCTAAGAGTGATGGAATATTAGAAAGGTAGCAATTCTAAAGAGGTTGATTTGGTAGGGACCTGATTATTGTGTATGATTGTGAGAGGGTATAAGATGTGGTTAGATGAGGCGGACGCTATTAGTTGAATAGTGAAGGTGTGATTATATTTGGCAGGAAGTGATGGTTGTGCGAATGGGGGAATATGTTATGAGGGGCATATGAGTTAAACTCGGGCGGCAGGTAACCTTTTTCGAGTGGTGACTTACGTGGTCAGGATTGACTAGTTGGTTGTGATTACGGGTCTGTGATTTGTGTAAATGTTTGTGTAAGGTTCTGACCTCACAAGAAGTGGTATGGTATGATAATTATAAAATTGTTTTATGAATGTTCGGTAATATATATGTTGGACACGTGATGCGACCATAATTGGCGCATATTTAGCCCCCGAATTACCATTGTTTCCATGCTTTTTAGTGCCTATTTGGGTCATTTCTTATCTTTAGTTCTTTGTTTTGCATATTCTTTGAGATTTTGATCCCTTGGTAGGAAAGGAGTAAGAATCTTGCATTTTCATGGCAAAACGAGGCTAAATTGATCGTATTCAATGACCAAGCATCAAGGAGAGACAAGACTAGAAGGCCTTTGTACATAGCATAGTAGAAGAGCATTGTTGAGAAAGGATCCTTGAGTCCCCAAGGAAATCCCCAAGGAATTCATGAAGAAAAGAAGAAGAAAAGCTGCTGTCAGACAATCCGAACGGATTGTACACAATCCGTCCGTCCGCCAAGCCCAATCCGAGCGTCCCTCAAAGGAATCCGCTCGGATTCCCCGTCGCCAATCCGAGCGTCTTGACCAAGAATCCGCTCGGATTCTCCAGGCCAGATCCGGCCGTCCCGACTCCCATCCGCACGGATTTCGATGACAACACGTTTTCATTCTTCAAGCTACGATTAGAGAAGCCCTTCTCTCGGAGAATACCGGAGTCTCCTTGCTCAACTTAAAAGTGTAATTACTAGTTTAGCCCTTAGTTAACCCTAATGCATCCTCCCTAATTTTCACTATAAATACCCCATTAGTCTAATTAGAGGAGCATGTTCTTCTTATCAATTTTTAGAGTAGTTAATATCAATCAAATCTCTCTTCAATATTATAATCAAATATTAATCAAGTTTTAATCCAAGTTTTAGTTCTTTAATCTCTCTCTTGTTCTTCATTTATTTTGGGTAATTAGAAGATTATTGGGTTTATTGGGAGATTGACAACCTTCCATCAATCATCAAGTTCTTCTATTATTCTTTGCATCTTTATTATTGGAATCATTAGTAGGTATAATCTCTTAATCCCTTTTTAATTATTGCTAATTACTTTCATTTATTCATCATGTTTCATTATGTTAGTATGATTGACAACCTCTCTAGCATGATCAATATGATAATGAGTGAGTAGTCTCTTAGCTAGGGTTTAATGGGTGATTAGGGGAAACCAACATGGGGAATGATTCATGCTTAAATTAATATGCTTTCATATCTTATTTGCTTGCTTGTTTTGATCTTAATACATGCACATGTTATATTTGATGAAATGCTAAGCCTATGAATCCTTGCATTTACTATCATCTTCTATCCTTTCAACTTGACTTGTAAGACATAACCCAACTCGGGTCTTGTTAGACCATGCATGTGTTGAGTAGGAAAGATTAAGTCGACTTGTAGGTGTTGTACAATCTAATCGATTCGGCTCCGGGACCCAAACTTTCCTAGGATTGTAAGATATAACCCAACTCAATCCATCACAACAATAATTGCTTGCTTATAATTTGAGAACATGTTTGTATGATCATATCCCATGAATCCCCTATGAACCCATGACACCCTAGTGCCTTTAATCAATTGTTTACACCCCTTATTTCATTTACCTTGTTAGTTTATTTTCATTGTTATTTTAGTTTAGTAACCTTCTACATCAACCCAATTTGTGACACCCCCTAGACACCACTAGTTACAATAGAATCTTAATTTCAATACCCGTCCCTTGGGATCCGACCTTTACTTTCCTCTTTACTAATTGTAGAGTTGTTTGTGAAGTATAAATTGTGTTTTGTATCGACCATTGACCAACGACCACATATGTTTAATTGTGAACACCAAATGGCTCCGATCAAAAATGGCGCCGTTGCCGGGGACGGTGTTTAATTGATTTAAGATTTCTTTTATTGTTTTTAGTTGTGTCTTTTTCACCTTGGGGAAGTAAAACTCCTCAAGGTTTGTTCTAATTGTTTTCGAGTTGTTTGATATTTTGCATGTCTAGAAGGTTACAAAGAAATTTGTTACCTTTTGACCGTGAAATCGAAAGAACCTTGACGAATAATAGAAGACTTGTTAGGAGGAATTTGGGAGGTGTTGGTGAAGTTGTTCAACCCACTAGTGAGTTTGTCAATCCTTTCGCAATAGAAGGAGAAGAGAACCCATTAAACAATACCACACAAAATCCACCTACAATGCCTAAATTCTCGTCACACTCTATACCCACCGAGGAGGATCTACCAAATGGTACTCCTACACCGCAACATCTCACCGGTAATTTTATTGCCAAGTCCGCCTTCATCCAACTAGTTGAGAGGAGCCAATTCGGGGGAATGCCTAGTGATGACCCTCATTCTCACATGGAAACCTTTTGCGATTATTGTGAAGCTATCTCTCAAACGGGCGTGACTCAAGACCAAATAAGATGGGTCTTATTTCCTTTTTCGTTAATCGGCACCGCAAAGCAATGGTTGAAGGGCCTTGATAAGGCCACCCTTGGAATAGATTCTTGGAAGAAGCTAGCTCTAGCTTTCTACAAAAAATTCTACCCACCGGAAAAGACTAACATGCTAAGAGCTCAAATTACGGGTTTTAAGCAAAGGGATAAAGAATCTTTGTATGAAGCTTGGGAGCGGTTCAAAGGTATTTGTCGCTCATGTCCTCACCATGGACTTAGCGAATGGTTTTTAGTGCAACAATTTTGGAATGGTTTATATGAAGATTCAAGGAACATTCTCAATATGGGATCAAATGGAATGTTCACCGAAGTTGTTGACAATCAAACATGGAACAAGATTGAGGAAATGGCGGTCCATAATTCACAATATAGTAGACCTCGCAAGGCTACTAGAGGAGGAAAGTATGAAGTGGACACCGTTACTCAATTGGGTGCTCAACTTAGTGCTCACATTGACACAATCAACTTGAAGTTTGAACAAGCTATTGCTAGGCTTGAGGAAAACTCAAAAACATCAAAGCATCATGTCAATGCCATGACGGCATCCTCATCAATCCCAAGCGGGATATGTGAGAATTGTGGAACCTTGGGTCATGACTCAAGTGAATGTAGGGGAACAACCGAACAAGTTAATGCTTTCCAAGCTTACAAAAGTGGTACCCCTTATTCAAATTTTTACAATGAAAACACCAAGTTCTATCCAAATCTCTCATACAAGAGCCAAAATGTCCAAAACCCTCAAACAACATACACTCCACCACCCATGAGAAATCAAAATCAAAGACCCTTTTTCAATCAAAACCAAAGTTACCAAAATCAAAATCCATACAATCACCAAAATGACCAAGGTTTTGATGTCCAAAAAGCGGTCCTCCAAATGCAAAAGAATCAACAAGAATTTTTCACTCAAATGCAAAAGGATAGCCAAGCAAAAGACACCACCATCAACAACATTCTAGCTCACACCAAGATGTTGGAAACACAATTGACCCAACTAGCATCGTCAAGCTCACAAAGACAAAAGGGGCAATTACCACCTCAAGGTAATCCCCCTAGACATGAAACGGTTAGTGCCATTCACTTGAGAAGTGGTACAAGATATGAAGCACCAAAGGAGCAAGTTGAGAATGAAGTTGTGAGAGCTAGTGAGGAAGAAGTTGTGGTGCAAAGTCCCAAAGAAGGGGAATCATCAAAAGAAGAAAGTTCAAAGAAAAATGAAGACAAAGCCAAAGAGAAGGAGCCCATTGTGGTTAGACTTCCTTTTCCAAGTCGTCAAGCCAAGCCCAAATTTGATGATCAACTTGGAAAGTTCATGGAAATTGTGAAGAATTTAGAAGTCTCAATTCCTTTCACGGAATTAATCAATCACGTTCCGGCCTATGCAAAGTACATGAAAGATATCCTCACAAAGAAGAAGTCGATCCGGAAACTTGAGACTATCGCCTTTACTAAGGTGAGTAGTGCAATACTTCAAGGGAGTTCACCTCCAAAGTTAAAGGATCCGGGAAGCTTCTCAATACCGTGTACCATTGGCGACACGACGATCAACAAAGCCTTATGTGATCTAGGGGCTAGTGTGAGTGTCATGCCGTACTCGGTGAGTAAAAGGTTGGGAATGGGAGAGCTTAAGTGCACCAATATCACTCTTCAAATGGCCGATAGATCGACGAAGACACCATTAGGGATATGGGAAGATGTCCCCGTGCGAATTGGGAAGTTTTTCATCCCGGTGGACTTTGTCATTGTTGATATGGAGGAAGATTCCAACATTCCAATCATCTTAGGAAGACCTTTCCTACACACCGCGGGTGCGGTGATTGATGTGAAACATGGAGAGCTCACTCTAGAAGTGGGAGATGAAAGCATAACTTTTAATCTTGACAAGACCATGAGAGCTCATCGTTTGCATGAACCATGTTTCATGATTGATCATTATAGCCGGAAAGATGAAAGGAAGAAATCGGAACTCCAATGGAGGAAGAAAATTGAAGATGCTCCATTCAAAGAGCAAGTGAATTGTGACAAGGAGAGCTTGCAAAGCTCATCAAAATCAACCAAGGAAGAAGATGATGGCCTCATTGGCCAAGAGAAGAAATTGGGAGAGTTGTCTCCATCTAAGCAAGAGATTTTCAATGATCAACTCAATGAAGTTTGTGGTCTTTGGGACGACGAATTTGAAGGGATCTTTAATCCCTACATTGGGCATGCCATTGATCATGATCAACAACAAGAGCCACGGTCTATTGAGGACCTCTACCACAACAATGAACAAGCTTTTGATTACTTTTTCAAGGTGTTAAGCAACATCAACAACACCTTGAACATGCCCCCTTGACATCTCATCAAGAATGAGAGTTTGGTGGAGTCCTCCCTAAACCACCACTTGTAAATATTTCTAACTCCCTAACTTACTTTTCAATTTTTGTATTGCATTTTTGTCATTTTTGGATTTTATTTACTTTGATCAAAATAATTGTCATGAAAAGAGAGAAGTGAGGGAGGGATTAACAATTTCAATTGATGTGTAGTGCTTTACCTTAGTGTGGGGATGGCAATTGCCTAGGCTATTCATGCCTTAGTAGTGCCCCCACAATGAAGAACACAAGATTTGAAAGAAAGAAAGAAAGAATGATAAGGGAATGCGTTTGTGCACGGATGGAACTGAATCCGTGTACACAAAGACCAATCCGAGCGGATTCCTGAGAATCCGCCCGTCTGAAGAAGATCCGAGCGTCCTGTTGAGAAGACGCCCGTCTTGGGCTGAGCTGAATTTGCAAAATTCTTGACTGTTGAAGAATCCGAGCGGATTTCTGGAAAGACGCCCGTCTCACAGAATCCGTCCGTCTTTTGACAAAGACGCCCGTCTTGAAGCTGAAGAAAAACAAGGAAAAATCTCTGGATAGAAATCCGTCCGTCCTGCAAGAAATTCGCCCGTCCCATCTCAGAAGAATCCGAGCGGATTTCCCAGAATCCGCCCGTCTCTAGGCGGGATTTTGAAATTTTGAAGCTGTAGAATCCGCACGGATTGCGCCCAATCCGCACGGATTGTCCCTGCGTTTTGAATTTGTCGAGCTCTTTAAATACCCATCCTACCTTCATTCATTCATTCATTCATTCATTCATAAACACTACCCTCAACATCAAAACCCTCATCCTCTCCATCTCAAAAACAAAAACCCTCAACAAAACTCACCAAAATCAAATCAAACCATCCTTCAAACAACAAATTAATCACTCCATCTTCATCAAGAATCAAAACCAAGCACAAAATCTTCACCTTTGAGTCGATTTTTGATTTCATAAAGGCAAAGCCTTTCACCTCCAAATCCATTTGGGCATACTACAAATTGAAGATTTTTGACTCTTTACTTGGTTAGTTCATCAAATGGCAAGAACAAAGGGAGCAACAAAGGCACCAAAAGCAAAGGCTCTCTCTCAAAGGCAAAAAGCTCTACAAACAAAGAAAGCTTTGGCAATGGTGGTAGCAACACCAAGCTTGGAAGTGCAACAACAACAAATTTCTATGGGAGCATCACCTTCTACTCCGGTAATCGATCAACTCTTACATTATCCGGAGGTAACTTTCATCTCCGATACCCATAGGAATACATTTGTCAAGTTTGCTATGAAACAAATCCAATCCACCAAATTCATATGTCAAGATGCTTTAGAGAAGTTAGGTGTTCTTGAACAAACAAGAGTCTTTTTCAATGCCATGGGTTTGAAGAAATTGTTTGAAATGAAGAAAGTAACATACCCCTCCCTTGTCTTGGAATTCTTAAGTTCTTTAAAAGTGACAAAAGTTGAGAATAGGGAAAATATTGAGTTTCGTCTAGCTAACACTAGTAGACGCATTACCTTTCCTAATTGGGTAAAATTTTGGGTCTTAGCGATGAACATAAATATTATAAGCAATATGGGAAGTATGACCCCGAGCCTCTTTGGGAGGCAATCTCCGGGAAGAAATTTGAAGATTTTCATGCTTGTCGTTCTCTTTTGGTCCATCATCCGGGCATAAGAGTATGGCACAAAGTTGTGGGAAATACCATAATTGCTAGGAAAGACACCAATCATTTCACGGGACTCGATTTTATTCTCCTTGAATCAACTTTGAATATTGGAAGAATTCACACCAAGCCTTACAATTCTTTGAGGCTATTGGTTGATAGATGGCTCCATGTAGATAGTGGGAAGAAGGGTCAAACCGTTATTGTTAATGGCGGCCTTGTCACGGTCCTAGCCAAGCACTTTGATCCTAATTTCAATAAGGATAGCAAGTACAAGGCAAAGGAAGGTGGCCATCTTATTGATTTGTCCACCATGATTAACAAGTTTAAGTGGGTTGCTCACAATCCCCTTGACACCAAATTTGGGTGGCTTACTAGTGAGGCTCGATCATTCACTTTACCCGCAAAGATTTGCCGTCTTAGTGTCCACCGGACCAACTATTTACTTCCCCTATCCAAGGAAGCCGAGTACATAATTCAACAACAAAAGGGTGATCATGAAACTCCCTCCTCTTCCATTGTTATACCGCCTTACCCCTATGAATATGAAGAGTTCAAACCGCAAGGAGTTGAAATTGGGAAAGACTATGTAACTCTTCTTATGCAAGCCATGCACAAGCAAGCTTATGAAGATCGGAAGAATGCTTATTTGGCTCAATATCCTCCCCTCTTACATCTAGCTAGGCAAGGACTCCTTGATCCATCTTGTCCTTTGCCTAGTTGGGCGGATAAAGAAGCCTTATTTCCGGGTGCATCTAGGGACGTGGTGGAAGACAATGAGGTTGTTGGAAATGGTGAAGAATTTGATGATAACATTGAGGAAGAAGCAAGTGGAGATGAAGAAGGAGATGGTGAAGATGATGATGAGGAAAGTGATGAAGAAAGTGCCAAGGAAAGTGGCAATGTGACCACTTCTCATGAGGGAAGTGGTGATGATGATAGCATGATGGAAGACTAGCCCTGGAGACTCCTACACTCCCATGGTTTGTCTATATCTCTTTGTATTTTATTTTCATTTTGATCATTGTTGGTTTAGTCCTAGCAACATCAAAGGACTCACACCTCGGTACCATTGAGGTGTTCTTTATTGTTCCCATTTTTGAAAATCCAAAATGACAATCTAGTTTCATGCATAGCATAGTGTGTGCATGAACTATACCCATGCTTTGACATTAGCAATAGTGTCTTATTTGGTTTGGGGAAGTTAATGCATACACAACGGGAGGTAATCTAAATTATCCTCTCCGTCATAACAAAAACCATGCATCATGTAGTGTAGCTTAGTGTAGAATTGCATTTAGTATAGAAATCATGCATCATTTTGCATAATTTCCATCATTTTGGCCATTGAGGACAATGCCCATATTAGTGTGGGGATGGGAATTCTAACACTTAACTTTTATTCAAAAACCATAAAAATTGAAAATTTTCAAAAAAATAAAAAAAAAATTCGAAAAAATTGAAAAACCAAAAACAAGTTCATTTCCTTTGTATATATTGTATTGTATATATTGTGTTTGTTTATCCTTGTTCACTTTGATCGACTACGCCACATCCGAGACATGAGGATATTGAAGACCGCATGGTATGATCTTTCCAATCTCCTTTTTCCTCTTTATGTTAATGACTATGTGGCTTTATTTTGATTGATGCGGTAAAAACAATGTGAACTTAGGACTTGCATTTAGAATATATGTCATATTAGTTGGTAGAATCATTTGCATTAGGATGTGTATATGTTAGTTGCATCATGGCATGTAGTTGCATGTTAGAAAAATTTTGCGAAACCGTCTACTTGGGAAGCTTGACAAGTGTATATAGGCCCTAGTAGATGCTTTTTATTCTTAAAACTTTTCTTGTTAGAATGCTTGTAAAACACCCTAGGATGTGTCATGCTAGTATCCTTTGACCCATGGTTTAAGGCCGAGTCAAGAGTACCTTGTGGTGTGATAACTCCTTGGCTACCGTTTATTCCAAGGTGACCCTTGAAACCATGCATACTTCTATCATTCATCCATGTTCTACCATACATTTTTGTCATCAAAGGGAATGGGCACAAAAAGAAATCAATTTGAGTTCAATGAAATGAAAAGTGAAAGAAAGTTTGCAAAAATGCATCAAATGAAAAGAGGAGCAAAAATAGATCTCCTAAGCTTCAAATACAAGGCACCCTCGTTACTAATTGGGGTGACTTTGAAAATGTTCAAAAAGAAATACAAAAAGTTGTCAAGTATTGAAATGCCAAAAATCAAAAAGAAATGGCAAAAAGAAAGTGTTCTCAAATGTCAAATGCCACAAGAAATTGGGGGGAAAAACAAAAATAAAAGCAAACTCCCAAAATGAAACTCAAATGTCTATTGATCCCTTTATCCATCGTATCCATTTTTGTGCATGGTAGAGAGGGGACGACCCTTCTTCTTGTCTAGGCAAGAGGGGGAATTCCGCGATCCTCCAGTGTTTCTAACACCATAGGGAGTCTACTCTTGACAAAAGCATTTAACGATTGAGGACAAAGGTACCCTAGCTTGACACCTTTTGGAGGTGATTTATTGGTATCCTTCTAGGCTTAGTAGTTTGAACAAATTGCATCTATGAAGGATTGTGTACCCTTGAATTGCTTCCCTTGTAGATAATTTCCGCCACTTAGATGAGGAAAGTGGCTATTCTTTTTGTAGATGCATCCATTATGTGTTTTTGTGTGCTTAATGTTTGGATGTGTCGCCATTTTGGCAAGACCCACCTTGCCTTGCAAGAAGGCATCCTACCTCATGGTTGTCTTGTTGTGAGTTGAAGGGGCGGAGTGAGACCCGCTAATTGTCTCATATCGGCTATTATTATTAGGTTAGGTTAGTATTGGTCCTAGTCTTTGTCACCTCTTTACTCGGGACGAGCAAAGGTTCGGTTTGGGGATATTTGATGCGACCATAATTGGCGCATATTTAGCCCCCGAATTACCATTGTTTCCATGCTTTTTAGTGCCTATTTGGGTCATTTCTTATCTTTAGTTCTTTGTTTTGCATATTCTTTGAGATTTTGATCCCTTGGTAGGAAAGGAGTAAGAATCTTGCATTTTCATGGCAAAACGAGGCTAAATTGATCGTATTCAATGACCAAGCATCAAGGAGAGACAAGACTAGAAGGCCTTTGTACATAGCATAGTAGAAGAGCATTGTTGAGAAAGGATCCTTGAGTCCCCAAGGAAATCCCCAAGGAATTCATGAAGAAAAGAAGAAGAAAAGCTGCTGTCAGACAATCCGAACGGATTGTACACAATCCGTCCGTCCGCCAAGCCCAATCCGAGCGTCCCTCAAAGGAATCCGCTCGGATTCCCCGTCGCCAATCCGAGCGTCTTGACCAAGAATCCGCTCGGATTCTCCAGGCCAGATCCGGCCGTCCCGACTCCCATCCGCACGGATTTCAGTACAGCACGTTTTCATTCTTCAAGCCACGATAAGAGAAGCCCTTCTCTCGGACAATACCGGAGTCTCCTTGCTCAACTTAAAAAGTGTAATTACTAGTTTAGCCCTTAGTTAACCCTAATGCATCCTCCCTAATTTTCACTATAAATACCCCATTAGTCTAATTAGAGGAGCATGTTCTTCTTATCAATTTTTAGAGTAGTTAATATCAATCAAATCTCTCTTCAATATTATAATCAAATATTAATCAAGTTTTAATCCAAGTTTTAGTTCTTTAATCTCTCTCTTGTTCTTCATTTATTTTGGGTAATTAGAAGATTATTGGGTTTATTGGGAGATTGACAACCTTCCATCAATCATCAAGTTCTTCTATTATTCTTTGCATCTTTATTATTGGAATCATTAGTAGGTATAATCTCTTAATCCCTTTTTAATTATTGCTAATTACTTTCATTTATTCATCATGTTTCATTATGTTAGTATGATTGACAACCTCTCTAGCATGATCAATATGATAATGAGTGAGTAGTCTCTTAGCTAGGGTTTAATGGGTGATTAGGGGAAACCAACATGGGGAATGATTCATGCTTAAATTAATATGCTTTCATATCTTATTTGCTTGCTTGTTTTGATCTTAATACATGCACATGTTATATTTGATGAAATGCTAAGCCTATGAATCCTTGCATTTACTATCATCTTCTATCCTTTCAACTTGACTTGTAAGACATAACCCAACTCGGGTCTTGTTAGACCATGCATGTGTTGAGTAGGAAAGATTAAGTCGACTTGTAGGTGTTGTACAATCTAATCGATTCGGCTCCGGGACCCAAACTTTCCTAGGATTGTAAGATATAACCCAACTCAATCCATCACAACAATAATTGCTTGCTTATAATTTGAGAACATGTTTGTATGATCATATCCCATGAATCCCCTATGAACCCATGACACCCTAGTGCCTTTAATCAATTGTTTACACCCCTTATTTCATTTACCTTGTTAGTTTATTTTCATTGTTATTTTAGTTTAGTAACCTTCTACATCAACCCAATTTGTGACACCCCCTAGACACCACTAGTTACAATAGAATCTTCATTTCAATACCCGTCCCTTGGGATCCGACCTTTACTTGCCTCTTTACTAATTGTAGAGTTGTTTGTGAAGTATAAATTGTGTTTTGTATCGACCATTGACCAACGACCACATATGTTTAATTGTGAACACCAAATGGCTCCGATCAACACGGTAATTTAATTTAATGATATCCAAAAAGGTAATAATTTGATTGGTTTGACATGGCTAGTTATAATTTTATGTGTATTGATAACACATGTGTATTCCGGGAAATGGCAGAGAGGATGTTCATGAGATGCTTATCTGTTTATCCATATAATATGTTGCGTGGTGATTTAATAAAGTGGATTTGAGTAAGTTTTTCTTGTCTGAGAAGTTATGCTAAGTCAGTATTTATGGGAATTGTATGCAGTTGTGATGTCTATCGGTGTGGTTGTGGTGCCTCGGGTGGTGATCCGGGCACGGTTGTGAGAGGTTGTTACGGTAATTTTGATCTTGTTTTCAGATGAGACATCGGTAGACATGGTAATGGAAAATGATTCGTGGAACATGTGTTGTAATGAGCTGAAAGCGGCAGGTAGTTCATAATCTTTTGTTGAGACAGTGAGTGTAGGGTGTTGGGGAAATTAGTGTCATGTTAAGTTGTGTATGAATTTTGCGGTAATGAAAGAAAGAACTTGAGGATCTAGTGTGCGTGTACGTAACGAGTGCGGACCGTGAGTTATGCTTCTGGGAGATAAGTGCCTTACGTAGAGAGGTATGTTGTTTGGCAGTAATAATGAAGAGTGGGTATGGTGATTTGCTACGAGTTTATGGTATAGGTTAGGTGCGCTGCCGAATGAGTTGAGGAATGGGAAATGTTTAGGTATGGGAGCCTTGGATATAAGAATGGTGAGTGTTTGGTTGATAGACGGTTATCTTTGACATGTGGTGGTACAGAGGGTAACGAGATATAGATATGGTTTGGTATTAGTGAGTTACGAGGACGTAACATTTGTCTTAAGAGGAGTAGGATGCGATAAAACAGATTTTGATGGTTGTACATATGGTAATATATTCGGAAGTTGAGTCTTGATGTAGAATAAAAGATCGATTCGTGTTGTGGGTGATTTTATTAAAGGTCATGACCGTGCTTGTAGTAGCGTGATGTTTAGGAGTGTGAGAATATTTCGCTAGTATTGACAGTTGGATGATGAGGTTACGAGTGTGAGTAAACTTCGAGGACGAAGTTCCTTTTTGTAGACACCTCGTTTCTGCACCTCCCGCAAACCACCCGGTGATGATTGGGCCGCATGTTTGATTCGCGGAACGATTTGTGACAGTTCGTAAGATTATTGTCAAGTGTTTGCTCAAATATTAATGTCAACCTCTTAGTTGTCATCTACGTCCTGATACGGTCGTTTTGGCAGTAATTAGAGTATATTCGGAGTCCGGGTCAAAAAACCGTCTCCATTTTCTGATAGCTGTTAAATCCCGAGTCAGAATGTTCTGGAATGTTCCGGATATTTCCATTCCATATTTCACAAATTTTATCTTTTCGCAAATAATATCCCGTAATATTCAAAAGATAACCGAATTATTTCCGTCCTACCATAACTCAAACGCGGAAATCTTTCTTCAAAGAGGAAACCTCCGAGAAACACGACGCAAGCAGTCTTTGCGCCTCTTCCAAAAGACGCAGTGGCTGCTGCGCCTCTTCCCAGGCCCTTCTTTGCATGATTTACGTATCTTTTTTTTATATCTTTCCGAGATTCACTTCCAAAGGGTCTCCGAAACCCTATTCCTTCACGTGATTAGTATAAATAGGAGCTTTCGTTCCTCATATTTCTCACGCGAGTGTCCGCCCTTCTCTTCTCCCTTTGCATTCTAGACTTCGTTCTTACTAATTGGCGCCTACGTGCTTGGACTTCCGACCACGTAAGCTCGGATCTTTCCGGGTACCAGCCTCTCCGTTGCATGACCGACCAATTTGACCAACTACACAACAATCAATCAATTTAATTAATCAATCGTTTTCCTCTTACGAGGGCACTCTTTCCTTGCATACGCGTCGAGCATTCACTAGTCGATTTTCTTAGTTCATCTCGTTCCATCAACATGTAAGTCTGAGGGTGTATATTCCTCTTTTGTTTATCGTATTTTACTTATTGTATAATCACCATTGTAAGATTTATGTCGAAAACACCATTAAAACCGATTTCTAAAACCGTGCTTTAAAACCTTTTTTACGGATTTCCGAAGAGACAAACGTCGAGAAAAGACGCAAAGAATCGCTGCGCCTCTTGAAGGAGCGCGATTCTGCTGCCGCGCTCTTCGTGAGGGCCGCCGCAGCTTCTCGCTTCTTTTCTTCTTCTTCGTCCTCGTCTTTCGTTTATATTTGCTTTCAATTGTTTTCCGTTGATTCGTTCACATCGTCATTAATAATTTCATATGTATATTATTCATTCATCATTAGCATGTTTAATTCATCATTGTTCCGACTTAAATCCTAAATAATCAATACTTACGGGTTTTCGTCTTTAATATTCAAACCCGGATTTTAGAAGTTCAATCTGTTCATATTGGGTTTCTGAGATTCGTCATTGATATATTTGCATCCATGTTCGTCATCATTCGTCATGTTTAGTCTAATCAATTAATTAGTTTGTTTAGTTGTTTATTAATCATTCATTAACATCGTCCCTTCACATAAATAATCCGTTTAGTTTCCGTCTCATCCATGTTTTACTGTTTTTATGACCATCATTCACATGTAATTAATACATTAAACCACTTTCATCCGAGTCAATTATCAAATCAATCCTTAAAATTACCAATCGACATTAACGATTTGCGCTTCGCTTCACGGCGAGACTCACCCTGAAATGAGACAGCAGCAAGAATCGCTGCGCGCTCTTCCAGAGGGCGCAGTCTCTGCTGCGCCTGTTCCAGGATGATTTCTGTCCCTGAACTCCGTTTCTGCCTTGACCTAGTTTAATTAGTTTACATATTAATCTACTAATATCCGTAATATCGCTAATTCCTGTTCGTTAATTTATTTGTTTATTTCTTTTATTCTTTCGTTCCTTTTTCTTAAATCATCCGTTTTAAAGGTATTTTCGACATAAATCGCCTTTCCCAATGTAATTAATGTAATTTTCATTTATAATTATTGTATTCCTTGTATCATTTGTATGCTTTCACATGTAAATCGACATTAAATTCTACTTCGACCCAATTGTATGCTAATTACGTGTCAACCGACTTAGCCTAATTCTCACATGCTAGGATTAAAACTTGGATGTTGCATTGCATGCATTATAGCCGACGATATATCAAGTACGAATAAACTCCCTAATCATTAGTAGAGGCCGCTATCGAGGCGGGCGGGATTAGGTGTTCGATCAAAAGAGCTTCCTAATACGTACCCTCACCCCTTACTCCAGATCTCCGTGAGCACCCGTGTTCATTGGCATCCACGAGAGTCATTCTAGACATAGAATGCTAAGGGTAACGATTGCTTAGTGTTCATGTCTCTACTTTGTGTCTTGACATGACATGAGGTATTCGAACGGTTCCAATTTCCCATAAAAATTGGTGGCGACTCCTTACAAAATGCAAACGCTTGTCCCTCGTTTCTCACCAAGCGCCCCGTGGGCGGCCCGCTGTCCACGGTTTGCGACTCACTGGGGAGAATACACTTACGTGTAGCAAGGGTGAAACTTGAACAAGGTTAGGGAATAAGTTTGTACAAGACAATTGTCGGTTTTCATAACTCGGTCTTCCTAGACCGTTTTATTCGGCCTTCCTAGGCCCAACCCAACCCATTCGACCAATCGTCCCGTCTAAACGGTCCTAATTCTTATTTGGGCCTAAGGATGGATAGCGATTGACGTCATCCATACCATGATGCTTACTCTTGTTTGTATCAAGGGCCTTCACTACTTGAGGAAATGGACTAGGAATCGGCCTTACTCTTGTTTGGCACGAGCCTCTCCACCGACTTCGGGTTTGATGGTTCGGTATGGCAACCCACCCTTTAAACCAAAACCCTTTTAAATGCACTCAAAGATCCCGTTGTAATGCTTGTATAAATATGTAAACCTTACGTGATCACCATTTCTAAACAAAACCATGACGAATTTTCAAAAATTCAAAATCCTCATTTTCAAACAAAAAATTCGAAAAATTAGGCCTTTAATTAGCGCAAAATCCGGTCAAAACTCTGTCCGTTTGTCAAGTCAAAATTCGGGCCACAAGCCCATTTCAAAACCTCACTTCGAGTCCACTCCTACAACTACACTACAGTTGACTAGGACACACATTTTCAAAGACCTTGTCTTTCTTCAAAACTCACTCAACACAAGTGGCACACACCCACTTCACGAGTCAAATCTTTTCCTCTTTTAGCTAGTGTGATAGAATGGTCGATCGTGTTTTGATTCGTCGCCGATCTCTTATCCAGTTTCCAAGATGCCTGGGTCAAGTGATGAGACGAACCTCCAGCAAATTCAAGAAAGTAATGATCGAATCCTGGCCGCGATAACCCAAATGCAAATCACTCAAGAACAAACCTATGACCGCCTTGAGCTTATCTAAGGCCGTATCTTTGATGTAGAGGGGAAGCTACCTCCCCCTAAAGGTGGAGTGCTACAATTTTCCGATGACGAGTCTAAAGATGAGAATCCCGTCCTAGGAACAACTCGCACTGAGAAAAGACTCCAATACCTAGAGGAGCAATTGATGTACCTTAAGGGGGATGACATTTACAGGGAGAACAATCGCAAGTATGAAGCCGTCAATTCCAAATTGCCCACTAACTTTAGCTTGACGGATATCCCTAAGTTTAAAGGACATGAGAAACCTTTGAACCACATCCGCGCCTTCAAGGACTACATGTCTATCAAAGGCATCAAACCCGAGATGTTCTTAAGGATATTTCCTTCATCTCTTGACACCATCCCAAAGCAATGGTTCTACACTTTAGATCACAAAAAGGTCGCTACTTGGGAAGACGCCGCGATCGAGTTCTCGAAACAATACGCGGATAATGCCGAGATCCAAGTCAACATGCGTACTCTAGAGGTTCTTACCCAAAATGACAAAGAAGGATTCACCGACTTCCTAAGTAGGTGGAGGAAGACTAGTACTCAACTAGTTGAACGCCCGGATGAGGCTACCCTCGTGGAAAAGTTCGTGGATAATCTCAAACCCATATATGCCAACCATTTGAGATATCAAAACATCAAGACCTTCAAGGACTTAACTGTACTAGGAACACGAATCGAAGATGACATCCGTAAAGGGCTCTTGTCCAAAACGGTAGGTCGAGGATATCAAGGGTCCACGAGTCGTTCATACGGCTCTACTAGCAAGACCGACGAAGTTAACCTTTTCGAGCCATCCAAGAAGACTAGCCCACCAAGGAAGTTCACGAACCTTGGGGACACATACTCCAACGCTCTAAAAAGGCTAATGAAGCAAGGTAAACTCCAACCCATTGGACCTACTCCCGAACCCGAAAGAAAGTCCAAGTTCTGGGATGAAAACTCCTACTGTGAATACCATAGGGGCAAAGGGCACGACACAGAAAAATGCTACAAGTTGAAACACGTGCTTCAGGATATGATTGAAGACGGTCGACTTCCAATTCCACCAGGAGGTAAGCCCAACAACACTCAGAATCCTCTTGGAGTTCTAGTGATTACAAGTGACGAATCTACCTTAGATTGCTCACATCTCATTTCTCCCACCGAAAATGAAATTCATGCAATTGAGAAAGAAAGACTCTACTCTACCATCTCCCCTACCATTTCCGACTTCATCGCATGGGCAAGGAGTGTAGATAGACAAGTGTGGGAACTAGAAAACATGGTAACGACCTTACGCGATCCTAATGCAACGCCTAAAGAACGTGTACCATTGATCTTCTCTCAAAATGCTACTATGCAAGAGGTAGTCGCCGTGGTGGATAAACTAGTTGATCAAATCATACAACTAGAAAGTGATATCATGAGAATGAAGGAACTAGCTGCAATCAATGGGGTGTGGGCCGATGACGATGAAGACGAATACCTCATTGAAAACTCCTTGGTCAAGGAAATAGTCCAAAATGGTGAAGACCAAGATGTGGATCACCTAACTCGTTCGGGCCGCCCATATCAAAGCGCCACTCAAAACGGTCCAACCAATGTCATCACACCAAATGACAACGAAGACGACCCCACTGATCATTTGCTCAAGCAATTACAGAAAACCAAGGCTGATCTTTCAGTCTGGCAACTAGTGGCAAGCTCATTTCCGCATCGCCAAGCTTTACTGCAAGCTTTGGCCAAATTGAATGTAGCGCATAACTCTACTCCCGAAGATGTAGTCAACTTGGTCTTCCAAGAGCCACCGAGGCTAAGTAATCCTATTACTTTCTCAGATGAAGACTTGCCACCTTTTGGCGCTAGTCACAACCTTGCTCTATACATCACCGTCATTTGCCTAAAGAAGAATGTGCCAATGACTTTGGTAGATGATGGCTCCGCGGTCAACGTCATACCTCTCAAAACGGCATATAAACTAGACATGAAAGAGTCGGATTGGACTCCCACCAATCAAGGTGTACGGGCATATGACGGTACGCGACGAAAAGTGGTTGGACTTGCTAGCCTAACCATAGCCACGGGACCAATCGAGCGAAAAGTCAACTTCCAAATAGTGGACATCGAAGTTTCATTCAACATACTTCTGGGAAGACCTTGGATTCACGCTTCCAAAGCGGTAACATCCACCCTTCACCAAAAGATCAAGATCCCACTCAATGGCAAAGTTGTGACGATCACTTCGTCACCTATCAAGGCAATAATTGAGAAGCAATCAAACAATCAAGTCCTTGCAGATCCCATATACGAACTTGGGGGCTTCCAAAGTGTGAATGTCATAGAAAGTGAGTTGGCACCCTTATACTATAATCCCTACTCCAACTTGGTGGTCAACCACATACTCAAGAATCAGGGATACTTCCCTGGAATACCTTTAAACCCAGTTCGGAAAAACACCTTCGCACCATACAAGAAAGGAAACTCGACAAGGATACCACTTGGGTTAGGATACAAACCCACAGCTGAAGAAGTTCTCGAAATGCTCGCTCAAGTCCAAAATCGCAAGTACGTGGGAGTCAAAATGAGGCCATATCTCCCCACCTTAAATGGGTACTTCGTTCAAGAAGGAAGTTCAGAACTCTTTCATGGGTTTCCCGAACCTTGGCATTATCTTGAGAGGAAGTTAGCCGGAATCGAGATCTTTCACGATTGCTACTTCATCCCTCCCGAAACGGTTCCTACCGTCAAAACCCGTCAAGTACCCTGCTTCGACGAACAAGCCGTTAGCCTATTGTTTGGAGAGGACCGATTCATTAGGGTCGTGCAGGATGAGATCATTACTATGATACTTCAGGACGATCGCTTCAACCCCACCGCGTTGATCACAGAAATCGACACAAAGCAGCAGAAAGGATGGAGGAAATCTATCAAATGGACCAACAACCAAGGAAGGCTCTTCAAGCTCACTACTGGAGAAGGAGAAATGTTCAAAGGAGAACCAAAAGACGACGAGTTCGAGTCGGAGTCGGAGTCGGAGTCAGAGTCGGAGTCTAGAGAAGTCATTAGAGAGTCTACTCCTGTTGTCATCCCTACTCCCTTCGTTTCTCCTAGCCTAGCATCGAGTAGTCACGGTAGTTCGGGGAATGCCCCGACTACTGTTCCTTTGCCGCCACTGACCATGGATCAGTTGGCTTCTTTGTTTCAACTTTACTCAAATCTTAATATGAATAAATCAGGTTCTGCTTACTCTCTGTGTTCTTTCGAGTGCAATTCTGTTTATGATGATACTGAGGATGACCAAGACCCAGACTTGACCGAAATACCTCCCTACGTAGCCAAAGAAATATTACAGGAAGGGGAAGGGGGACCAGTAATAGAGGACACCGAACCCATCAACGTAGGAACCGAACTAGAACCCAAAGAACTTAGGATAGGGACTACCTTGAGCTCTACCGAAAGGGCCGATTTCATAGACCTCCTAAATGAATTCAAAGACATTTTCGCTTGGTCCTACAAAGACATGCCAGGGATCGACAGGGATATCGCCGAACATAGGACTCCGATTAAGCCGGGTTTCAAGCCCGTGAAATGAAGCTTCGACGAATGAGAACAGAATGGGCTCTAAAGATTAAGGAGGAAGTTGATAAGCAATTCAAAGCCGGGTTCATCAAAGTTTCCGAGTACTCTGACTGGGTAGCCAACATAGTACCCGTACCCAAAAAGGATGGGAGAATCCGTGTTTGTGTTGACTTCAGGGACCTAAACAAAGCAAGTCCGAAAGATGATTTCCCTCTACCTCACATTGACATATTGGTGGACAATCTGCGCAGACCACGCATTACTATCCTTCATGGATGGGTATGCGGGTTATAACCAAATCAAGATGGCCATGGAAGATATGCACAAGACACTTTCGTCACCCAATGGGAACCTATTGCTATACAAAGAATGCCATTCGGATTAATCAACGCCGGAGCTACATACCAACGCACCGCAACTACACTCCTACATGACATGATGCACAAAGAAGTTGAGGTATATGTAGATGATATGATCGTCAAATCCAAGGAAAGAGAGGGACACATTGCAAACCTTCGCAAGTTCTTCGCAAGGCTACGAAAGTACAACATGAGACTCAATCCTCAGAAATGCACATTTGGGGTAACATCCGGAAAACTCCTGGGATACGTCGTTAGCCAACGCGGTATAGAAATAGATCCTCGAAAATCAAAGCTCGATCGAAATGCCACAACCTCAAACAAAAAAGAAGTCAGGGGATTCCTGGGAAAGGTACAATACATAAGTCGATTCATATCAAAACTTACTATGATTTGCGAGCCTATCTTCAAGAAACTCAAGAAAACAGACCACACCATGTGGGATGATGATTGTCAAAAGGCGTTTGACCGAATCAAGGAGATATTGGCTAAACCACCAGTGCTCATGCCACCACAACGAGATCAACCTCTTGGTTTATATCTCACAGTAACTGAAACCGCCATGGGCGCTATGCTAGCTCAAACTGTAGGAAGTGAAGAAAGAGCTATTTACTATCTAAGTAAGAAGTTTTTGGAATATGAGTGCAAATACTCGCAACTCGAAAAGACATGCCTCGCTCTTGCGTGGGCAACGAAGAAGCTACGTCACTACATGCTTAGCTACTCCGTCAAGATATATTCCAAAATGGATCCAGTCAAATACCTCTTCGAGAAACCCGTCCTCAACGGACGCCTTGCAAGGTGGACTCTGATGCTCTCAGAATTCGACCTTAAATATGTGCCACTAAAAGTCATAAAAGGTCGCGCCGTCGCCGAATTCTTCGCAGAAAATCCTATCAACGATGCGCAAACCATAGACACTTGGTCATTTCCCGACGAGGATATACTCCAAACAGACGTAGACTCGTGGGACCTATACTTTGATGGGGCATCAAATTTAAGAGGATTCAGAATAGGAGTGTTGCTCATTTCTCCCGAAGGTGAGCATACACCAATCGTCAAACTCGACTTCGAGGTGACAAACAACGCTATGAGAGTATGAAGCTTGTCTCATTGGACTTCAAGCAGCAGTAAGCTTAGGCATCAAAAACCTCCGAGTACATGGGGATTCATCACTGATTATCAATCAAGTTACATGGTCCTGGAAAATCCGAAGCGAAAGCCTCGCACCCTATCAAGCTAGGATAGACCAAGTGGCTCAATTCTTTGATCACGTAACCTACCTACACCTACCTCGGGAAGAAAATCAATTCGCAGACGCTCTTGCGAAACTGGCATCTTTGATAAATATGCCAGACCATATGGTAGAAATGCCTTTGTGTATTGAACGACGATCGAACCATGTCCATCAAATCACCGATGAAGAAGAAATCGCACAGGAACCCTGGTTCCAAGCGATCCTGGATTTCAAGCTTAATGGTACCTATCCACCGGATATGGACAAAAGGGGACAACGTGCTATACGCCTACTAGCTTCCCAATACATCCTGATACAAGGAGAGTTATACAAAAGAACACCTCTTGGTGTAGTCCTACGTTGCCTTGATCATTCACAGGCACGAAAGGTGATGGAAGAAGTCCACGACGGAGAATGCGGTCCTCACATGAGTGGGCCCATGATGGCAAAGAAAATCACACGTTTAGGGTATTATTGGACCACAATGGAATCCGATTGCATTAAATACGTGAGACGTTGTCACAATTGCCAAATCTTCGGGAACGTACAACACGTCCCTCCTTCGTTGCTATACACGATGACATCTCCTTGGCCATTTTCCGCATGGGGAATTGACATAATCGGAAGATAACCCCGGTAGGAACAGAGGTCGTGTTTCATTCTAGTAGCAATTGACTATTTCACCAAGTGGGTAGAAGCGGCTTCTTACACCGCTCTTACGGCTAAAAATGTGGCAAAGTTCATACAGAACAACATCATCTGTCGATACGGTTGCCCACATGAGATCATCAGCGATAATGGGTCACACTTCCAAGCTGAAACCGAACAATTGCTAGCCAAATACAAGATCAAACATCACCACTCTTCGCCCTATAGACCACGTACTAACGGCGCGGTAGAAGCGGCAAAACAAGAACGTTGTCACAATTCTCAAGAAAATGACTGACAACTATAGAGATTGGCCAAGCAAGATACCCTTTGCTTTATGGGGATATCGTACATCGCAAGGACGCCCACCGGGCTACTCCTTTCTATTTGACCTACGGCATGGAGGCCGTACAACCAGTCGAGCTAGAAATACCATCCTTGCGTATTCTACTCGAAAGTCAAATCCCTGAAGCCGATTGGAAGAGGGATAGATATGAAGAACTCATCCTCCTGGATGAACGTAGGCTACGTGCCTTACATAATGTCCAAACATATCAAGCACGCATCAAACGAGCTTTCAACAAAAGGGTTAGACCAAGAAACATCAAAGAAGGAGACTTAGTACTCAAATCGGTTAGAGCTCTTCTACCCGTCGACCCAAGGGGAAAATTCAAACCTAATTGGGCCGGACCATACCTAGTCAAATCCATACTTCCGGAGGTGCGGTTAGAATCACGAGACTTAGATGGGAATGAGTCTTGAACCCCACAAACCTCGATCAATCGAAACGATACTATGCCTAGAATAGGACAAAAACGCGCCTCGCGTAAACCCATGTGTCGCTCTTGTGGCACTAAATAAACGGCCCCTGGCCAAGCTGACATAAGCTAAGTGTCACCATGCTCTTGCATTTTGGCAATATTGTCATTCTCGTATCATCAAATGAACTAAATTCGCACCTTGAGAACAAAAGCTCATGCTTATTTTCTATGTTCATTACAAGCTCTTGCTTCGAACAATTATTCTTTTACATTTATTCGAACTACGCGCAAGGGTTTGATTTCGCTTCTTTAAGTGAATACGTAGGCAATCCTTCACCGGATTCAACCCAATATACCTAAAATGTAAATAGAAGGACATTTGCATTGCATTTGAAATTCGACAAGAATAATAAAAGAAAATCACAGCGGTTTCTTAACCATTCAACCTTTTTTATTCCATTCATTTTCTAATAATAATAGTACGTTGCATAATAAAAAAATAGAATAGGCTAGGATTCTAAAAATCCCTCCTTTTTTATTACAACAATAATAATAATAACCAAATAATAAATAGCGACTCGGGCTATTCCTCCATCTTTCCCTTGCCCTTGTCATTCTTGTCATATTTCTTGTCACGACCTCGAGCCGGCGCTCTGCACCACTTCGGACCTAATCACCAACGGTCTTTCTCGAGGCCCGACTCTTCCATTCTTGCCAACCACCATTTCCGCAACAGGAGTAGTCTTTGATTTCTTCGAAGGACGAATGACCGGAAATCCAGCTTCTTCTTCTCCCTCCTGTCGATGCTTCTCCTTCTCTTTCTCTCCCTCGCGTACCTTGTAGTCGATGTGCTCGCGTTTCCTTAGTTTCTCGCGTTCTTCCGAAGTTGCAGCCTTTCTCCACCTCATATAGGAATCCGACACCCACAAAGCGTTGGCGGAGAAGCTCAAGAACCACATATTCCTTTGGGCCCATTTGATAGCCCATTCTCTTCGGCTCTCGGTGGTAAGCGCTACGGCGATCTGCGGAACAAGATATCAAGCCTCGGGATAGTCTGCTTCACCCCAATCGCCTCATCAATCTCTCCGGAAAGATGCATACCATGAACTCTAATCCCGGAATGCGCACGGACCTAGTAGGATCCAAAGAAGACACTCCAAAGGATGGACTTGAGATGCCACCACGGTACAACCCACCTAATCAGCGGGCCATCATCACTCTTGACTTGTTCTTCCAATAGTCACAAACCCGGAGAAGTCCACCATGTACAACCGCGTCCCTCATCGCAATCATACGGGAATGATAGGAAAGTGCTCGAACCGGGGCTCGAGCGGTCGGGTTGTTCCATTAGCCAAACCTACCAAAAGCGGTATTAGACACCCACGAAAAAGAAAAAACCGAAAAAAAAAAAAAAAAAAAAAAAAAAAAAAAAAAAAAAAAAAAAAAAAAAACGAAAAAAAAAGAGAGTGTCTTTTACCTGTAAGATGACGGGACTCCCCAAGAATGGAAGATCGCGGTTGGATTTCCTATTATCCAAACCCAAGATAATCTCCCTAAGCACAAGCAAGTGGGCTCTGCGCGCTCCATTTGCTCGATAAGACCCAAAAGACGGGGATCACCCCGCAAATCTTCATCAACATGTCCATGAAAGACATACACATGCAAAGAAACGAAGCCAAAGGCTCTCCTCCTCGCAACATAAGAGACGTGGGGTCGGCTCGTGATGAATCGGTCTACAAAGTCCAAAGATTCTCACGCCTTTCGGGGTAACCAAGCGGTCCACCTCGAGCCTAGTCAATCCGAGCAAGTCTCTGAATTTGGTCTTATACCCTTGTGAAGTGGAAGGAATAGCAGGGTAAATGCTCGGGATCCCACCCACCAATAGCGCGATTTCCTCCTAAAAGGACAAATATCACCACCTGGGAACGCGAAAACATGACAATTTGGGTCCCAGTAGTCAAGACAAGCATCCAAGAACGGTTTTACCACCTTAATGAGTTTTAAACTCAATAGAGACCCAAGGTTATGAGCACCCATGTCGTGCTTCTCAACATTCGAAAATTCATTAGTCCATTCCTTCAAACGGATCTCCAAAGCATTCATGATGACAAATTTTCTCTTGAAAATTTATTTTGGGAGTTTTTATGAGATTAACGGAGAAAAGACGGAAGAATTATATGATTTAAAGCTTCGTCGACGCTTCTATTTATACTAATTGCTGTTTCCAAAATCCGCCAGGAGAGACCAACTTGGGAACAGGCGCAGCGCCTATTCAAAGCGACGCAGCTCATGCTGCGCCTCTCCCCCAGGGTCATCTTCTGTGATTTCCGCGTTTGGATCTTTCCTAATTCTATAACGAATAATTTCCTATTCCTACGGGATTTTATTTTGGTAAACACGAGCAGTTTACCATGTTTCCAACTTCCTAAATTTGCGGGTACGCATTTCGAGGCGACGTCGACACCTTCGCCATTTTCATCACACTTAATTCCTTTTTTTAATTATTCTTAAGAAATAAAATTTCATTTCATAAGGTTATTCTAATTTCATTTTTTTTTTATTTTAGGAAATAATTTCTCTTTTGTTTTCATTTCAACATTTTCATTTCTACACTTACAGATTTCTATTTTTTCTTTTTTTAGGGGGTAACCCTCCCTACCGTCCGGTCATCTCTGACAAAATTTTTTTTTGCTTTTTGCATTTTTGCACCTTTTGTATACTTTTGAGTCTCTTTTGCGTTAGTTAAGGCCATATGTGTATAAAATGTATGTTTTGCGTGATTTCCATGTAAATTTCGCGAAAGATGACGGCGTAAAACCGTTGTCTACCAAACTGTCCAAGAACTAACCCGCAGGTACAAGCAACACAACCCAAAGAAAAAGATACTCAGGCCATCATATATACAAATGTACAAGCAAACTGGGGGCTTGCGCCCCGAATCGGATCCAAAGTCCAAGCAAACTGGGGGCTTGCGCCCCAAACGAGTCCAAAAACGTTCAAAATCAGATGTACAAGTCCACAAAACTATGCCAAACTACTGATGGACACCCTCCAACTCGGCAACCCTCGCCGTAAGAGCGACAATCTCGGCGTCCCGAAACTCGAGCTCCCTCGACAAGCGAGCCGTCTCCTCCCGAGATCGGGCCAACTCTCGCTCCACTCGCGGTCGCCCAGAAACAACAAATTGGCTCATGTCAATCAACTCAAACAAAACTGAAAATCAAAATCAATTAAAATAAATCGAACGAGGTTCATACCTGACGACCTCGACCACCGACAAGTGCCTCGATGGCGGTAGCTCGTAGCCGGTTCGCCACCCTCCATAGTGCCACAAACCGAGATGGCGCGACTGCGCATTTCGAAAGAAATTCTCAATAAAGTGAACAAGGTCAATCAAATGTGTTCTTACACGAAAGGTACATAAGCCGGAGGCTCACCCTCCGAATCGAGATCTTTTGCCGATCGTCTAAGCCAAGATCCGTCACAGCCCACGTCAAAGTCACGCAACTCGGAGATCATCGTCCTCCCAGCCGCGTCGGTGTACTCAAGAGTCTCGGGGTACACTGGGGGCTCGACGCCCGCCGCCTCGACCTCCTGCAAAGACAAATAAGCTCTCATTAATCGATGATCTTTCATCATAACTCTCGAAATCAAATCAAGAAAAGGAAAGGATGCTCACCACTACTGGCCAGTACGCCAATCGCCCGTAAAGGAACGCCGAGTAGTCCTCGCCAGAGGCGAAAGAAGGTCGTCGCCATCGGCACCGGCCCAGTCCGCCTCCCTCTCGGCCTCGCAGGCTCCCCGAACATCGTCCTCGGAGGGTCAATGGGAACCGTCAACGCGCCCGAGAGCACCGACGAGCCAAACGCTCGCCCGGATACCACACAGACCCATCGACGTCCACAACAACAAATGCCGACTCGGGCTCCTAGGTCGAAGGACCTCGGCGACGAAAGGAGGCGCTCCAGGCGTACTCCGCCCAAGGTCCGGCACCCACTGCGACAATATAAAGGCAAAGATCATTCCTATGATCAAGTGAAAGCAGAATACAAGAGATATAAACACAAGTGGGATACTCACGCTTGCTCACCAAGGGCGTTCACATCCCGCCGGTAGACATTATGAGAAGAGCGCTTGCTCTTCGTCCGACACATCACCCAATCCCTCACCACGGATAGGCCTTCTCCAGCCCGCTCCGTCCTCTTCGGCGCGAGACTCGGGAAATAAGAATACACCCATGCCTATAAATAGAATAATCAATAACGATCTTTCGTGATTCGACAAAGAAAAGAATTTATTTCGGTCTAAGGGAAGGTTCATACCTCCAATAGTAGCCCAGGTCCGACAGCGCCAGGAGAAGTCCCCTTCTCCATCAACTCCGGACGAGCCATGGCCCTCATGAAGCGGATGAGGACCGCAAAACCAGCAGTGACCCAGTCCCAACGTCCTAGGGAACTCGGGTCGAAAGGAAGAGAAGAAGCTTCGTCGATAGCCTCTCACCCTTGTCTCCGAGGTAAATCGAAGACAAGAACCACCAAAGCCACGACGAGCTCTCTCACCAGACATGAGGAGGAGGAGGAGCGATCTCCCTCCCATCGATCGTCACCGGCTCCGGGTCTTCCCATAAAGTAGTCTCGGACGTAGGTACGGGTACCAAGCCCGCACCGCAACACCCTCGGTGATGAGTTCCACCATCAATCTCCTCGCCTCGGCCGAATCCGCTCTCATGGCGGTCTCCGGCCACACCATCTCCTCGGTCCCCGCACCACAGACCAAATCATGCCGTAGTCCTCCAGAGTGACTCCCACCTCACCAAAAGATAGGTGAGACGTGGAAGTCGTATCCCAGAATCGATCCAAGAAAGCACGGACCAGGCTAAGGTTGGCCCGCAACTTCCTCTTCACGATATCCCTCCAAACCTGAACCAGAGGACCAAACGCTCCGCGCTCGATCATGGCCCTCTCCTCCGCCGACAGCCGCTCGTAGTGCTCCATCGCTGTCGTGTAACCCGAGAACGACCTGATGTTCCCGGCCTCCTATTATGATTTGAAGCAAAGCTATCTTTAGTTTTGACTGAAATTTGCAAGAAGTTTGGACAAAAAGAATGAAAGAGAATAGGTGATGAGTAGTGAATTCTTATTTACCAAGCTCTTCACCGTCCTGTAGGATAGGTGACCCTCTGCAGCCCACACGAGGTGCCTACTCTCCCAAGTCTCAGCCCACGCGGGAGCTCCCCTCAGCTGACGACCTCCTCGCCTGACGTTGGCCCGTCTCGGGCCTCCTCCTCCTCGGCCTCCTCGTGTGCCTCGTCTCCGCAGCCATCACCGCGTCGGTGAAGACCTCGCTCCAAAGCCTCCTCAACCGCACAAGGCGTCTACCTCCATGGGAGTCCTCCCGGAAGTAGAAGCCCCTTCACCTGCAACATTGAAGTGAATTTAGGCCGCGTCACTTGACTGAAGCCTTTGTTAAGGAGTTTTCGAGCCTCCGAGCCACGAAACCGTCCTTTCGGCCATCTTTGGTCATATCCCCGCCAACCCGATCACTCATGTGATAAATTGGGTCAAATCAAGTCCAAGTCAAAGCTTAGTTCCCGGGTTCAAGTCGAAAATTCGGCAGCATTTCGTTATAACGGCGATTATGCCCTGGAAAGGTGCCCTGAAAAAGTTGTCACCAACCAAAATTTCGAAATGACGGGAAGTTTACCCATCATCCAAGGATCCCAAATATCAAATTTCGTCGCCAATGGACAATCCTAAGGCTATTTTCGAAGCAATTTACGGTTCAGTTGTAAAACCGTCTCAAAATTCGCTCAAGGGCTCAAAACTCGATGAAAATTCAAAGTAAATACATGGTTGTGTTCCTAACATTGCCTACTATCCATTTCTAGCATCAATTTGGCAAAGCAAATCCATTTGGAGGAAAAGACCCAAATTTTCGATCAAAAGGGTCGAAAACCCTAGTTATTGCGGCTCGAAATTCGACAAATGTAGATGATTAATGCAAGATTAAGACACATACCTCGATTAGTCATATTTAAAGCAAGCTTTTGAATCCAACCTCGACGGAAATGGTGAAGATTTGAGAGAGAAATTGAAGGAAATGAGTTTCGATATAATGAAACATAAACTTTCTGATTTCGCGTTTTTACGCGGAAATTGCCAAATTGGGGAAAAGACGCAGCAGGCGCTGCGCCTCTTCCAAGAGACGCAGCTCTTGCTGCGCCTCTTCCTTTTGTTCCCTCCACACGAATTTTCAAAAATTCGTTATGAGTTCGTTATTTGCGGGCCCATCTTTGGTGCGCCTCTTCTTCAACGCTATTATATCCTTTTGGTCCGTTTCGACGATTTTCTTTCGTTTCGGTCCGCATTTTATCCAAATAGCGACAAAGATTTTGCGATTGTCCAAACCCATTTTATCCCGCGCAGCAGTATTTTGCGGTATTGCTCAGTTTGTTTTGCCCAGCGCAGTAGTATTTTGCAGTACTGCTCACGCAAGACTTCTCCCCCGACGATCAAGATGTTCCTAGTCGTCAATATATTCCCCAACAAGAGTTCGCTTGAGACCGACGCAAGCAGATTCAACCTCAAGTTTTCTTGCCTGAGTTCGTTTGAGACCGACGCAAGCGGATTCCCCAGCCAGCTTACCGACGTCCCGCCGCTTTCAATATTTCTTGTTTCCCCGCGGAGTTCGACAGAGTGTCGTTCTCCAGAAGTTCCTATACTCAAACCTTAGTTACCCTTAGGTCGGAACTCATATCAGGCCTCCTTCCCATCATTGCTTTCCTTAGGGTCCCACACCCTAGCACAAATCCTTATATAACTTTTAGGTCTTACCCTTAGCTCCTACGCTTAACCTTAGCTCCTATGCACCTCCGGAAGCATCTCGAGAAAGAAGTCTCAGGTATGGTCTCTTCTTATGGCTGGCGAGCTTCCTTACGTAGTCTAATGGACTTTAAACGACCCTCCCCGATAGTCGACAGACTCTAAAATGTTCCCGACGACAGGTCCTTGGCTCAGACCCCTTGAGCCGCCTCGCGTCGCCATAGTCGTCAGGTTGTAATCTTCGATTGACCTGATGGCTATACTTTGACTTTCGCCTTGTCCAAGCCTCAGTCAAAGTGGGGGCTCTGTAGACACCTCGTTTCTGCACCTCCCGCAAACCACCCGGTGATGATTGGGCCGCATGTTTGATTCGCGGAACGATTTGTGACAGTTCGTAAGATTATTGTCAAGTGTTTGCTCAAATATTAATGTCAACCTCTTAGTTGTCATCTACGTCCTGATACGGTCGTTTTGGCGTAATTAGAGTATATTCGAGTCCGGGTCAAAAACCGTCTCCATTTTCTCGATAGTTTGTTAAATCCCGAGTCGAATGTTCGAATGTTCCGGATATTTCCATTCCATATTTCACAAATTTTATCTTTTGGCAAATAATATCCCGTAATATTCAAAAGATAACCGAATTATTTCCGTCCTACCATAACTCAAACGCGAAATCTTTCTTCAGAGAGAAACCTCCGGGAACAGACGCAAGCAGTCTTTGCGCCTCTTCCAAAAGACGCAGATGGCTGCCGCGCCTCTTCCCAGCCCTTCTTTGCATGATTTACGTATCTTTTTTATATCTTTCCGAGATTCACTTCCAAAGAGTCTCCAAAACCCTATTCCTTCACGTGATTAGTATAAATAGGAGCTTTCGTTCCTCATATTTCTCACGCGAGTGTCCGCCCTTCTCTTCTCCCTTTGCATTCTAGACTTCGTTCTTACTAATTGGCGCCTACGTGCTTGGACTTCCGACCACGTAAGCTCGGATCTTTCCGGGTACCAGCCTCTCCGTTGCATGACCGACCAATTTGACCAACTACACAACAATCAATCAATTTAATTAATCAATCGTTTTCCTCTTACGAGGGCACTCTTTCCTTGCATACGCGTCGAGCATTCACTAGTCGATTTTCTTAGTTCATCTCGTTCCATCAACATGTAAGTCTGAGGGTGTATATTCCTCTTTTGTTTATCGTATTTTACTTATTGTATAATCACCATTGTAAGATTTATGTCGAAAACACCATTAAAACCGATTTCTAAAACCGTGCTTTAAAACCTGTTTTTACGGATTTCCGAGTAGAGATGACGTCGAGAAAAGACGCAAAGAATCGCCGCGCCTCTTGAAGGAGCGCGATTCTGCTGCGCCTCTTCGTGAGGCTGCCGCAGTTCCTGCTTCTTTTCTTCTTCTTCGTCCTCGTCTTTCGTTTATATTTGCTTTCAATTGTTTTCCGTTGATTCGTTCACATCGTCATTAATAATTTCATATGTATATTATTCATTCATCATTAGCATGTTTAATTCATTATTGTTCCGACTTAAATCCTAAATAATCAATACTTACGGGTTTTCGTCTTTAATATTCAAACCCGGATTTTAGAAGTTCAATCTGTTCATATTGGGTTTCTGAGATTCGTCATTGATATATTTGCATCCATGTTCGTCATCATTCGTCATGTTTAGTCTAATCAATTAATTAGTTTGTTTAGTTGTTTATTAATCATTCATTAACATCGTCCCTTCACATAAATAATCCGTTTAGTTTCCGTCTTTTCCATGTTTTACTGTTTTTATGACCATCATTCACATGTAATTAATACATTAAACCACTTTCATCCGAGTCAATTATCAAATCAATCCTTAAAATTACCAATCGACATTAACGATTTGCAGTTCCGGCTTCACAGCCAGAACTCACCCTTGGAACAGACGCAGCAATCGCCGCGCCTCTTCCGAGGGCGCAGTCTTCTGCTGCTGTTCCAGATGATTTCTGTCCCCAACTCCGTTTACGCCTTGACCTAGTTTAATTAGTTTACATATTAATCTACTAATATCCGTAATATCGCTAATTCCTGTTCGTTAATTTATTTGTTTATTTCTTTTATTCTTTCGTTCCTTTTTCTTAAATCATCCGTTTTAAAGGTATTTTCGACATAAATCGCCTTTCCCAATGTAATTAATGTAATTTTCATTTATAATTATTGTATTCCTTGTATCATTTGTATGCTTTCACATGTAAATCGACATTAAATTCTACTTCGACCCAATTGTATGCTAATTACGTGTCAACCGACTTAGCCTAATTCTCACATGCTAGGATTAAAACTTGGATGTTGCATTGCATGCATTATAGCCGACGATATATCAAGTACGAATAAACTCCCTAATCATTAGTAGAGGCCGCTATCGAGGCGGGCGGGATTAGGTGTTCGATCAAAAGAGCTTCCTAATACGTACCCTCACCCCTTACTCCAGATCTCCGTGAGCACCCGTGTTCATTGGCATCCACGAGAGTCATTCTAGACATAGAATGCTAAGGGTAACGATTGCTTAGTGTTCATGTCTCTACTTTGTGTCTTGACATGACATGAGGTATTCGAACGGTTCCAATTTCCCATAAAAATTGGTGGCGACTCCTTACAAAATGCAAACGCTTGTCCCTCGTTTCTCACCAAGCGCCCCCGTGGGCGGCCCGCTGTCCACACTTTTAAGGGTGGTAGAATGTAACATCCCGTTTGATGTCTATGAGTGTCTTGGTATTGGATTTTATAGTTGATGATATTATGGAGCTAGCAGCATTAGAAGATGGTAGTTGGTTATGTATGGAGTTGGTGTCGTGAGAGATATATATGTGGTAGATACGATATAGTGAGTCATGTTGTGGAAGTAAACATAGTTGGTGGAGTGGGTATTAAGAGTTCTTATTCTATGTTCGGTCGAGTTATTGAGTCCTTAGCTAAGTTGTTGTGTCTTGGTCGAGTCTGTATGGTTGTTTTTATGTATGGGTTGAACTTCGGGGACGAAGTTCCTTTTAAGGAGGGAAGACTGTAATACTCCGTATTTATAAGTCTTGGGGTACTCTATCGAGTAGCCCTTACTCTGTCGAGTAACGGTAAGTTGCGAGATAAAATAGTTTCGACTGTTGGGTACTCGATCGAGTAGTCAGGGTACTCGATCGAGTAAGGGGGTACTCGATCGAGTACCTTGGGTACTCGATCGAGTGTCCTATTTTTTTACGGGGAGTTTTCTCGGGTTTTGTTAATTATGCGATTAAGGTATTTAAACATAGTCGTCATTGTTTTAAATCACTTTTACAAAACCTAAAACCCTGTTTAAGAGAGAAAGCAACCAGTTCATCTTCCTAATCGCATCCTTAGCAATTCCGAGTTCGAGGCGGTCGGTTCTTGTCGTTATTCGTATCGTTGAGTTCCCTGCGTCGAGGGTAAGCTTTTAATATAATTTTTATAATGTTTTGTTAAGTTTGGTTAAACCCTAATTTAGAGATTGGGGTTTTGTGTGTAGTTTGTGATGTGTAGCCTCTATGTGTTATATGATAGGAGGAGGGTTCGTAGAAGAGACTTTTGATACAAATTGTTGATACCGTCCGATTTGTTGTGCTTTCCAGGTAGGATTTCCTACTCGGTATTAGTCCCATAATGGGATGATTGTTGATGTGTTGAGATTGATTGTTTGATATGGTAATTGTCTTGTGACTACTGTGATTGTGATTGTGATTGGTTGTCTCTGGTTCTCGAGATGCGTTCGCGGTGGTGAGTGGAGTCACTTGGGGAGTGGCTTCACGCCCTAGTTTCGCCCTTCGTGGAACCCGCCACGGAAGGGGATGTGCACATTAATGGGACAGGGTTATCGCTCGGTATGATGAGCGGGGCTTAGGTGGGAACGGCCGCGGTCCCCCATCGGCGTAATGGTCCAAAGGACGATCAATGATTGAGGTGATTGGAGTTGGTTGGTTGTGTGTGTGTGACAGTTAAGCTGTCTGTTCATCTTATTGTTGATATATGTATTGAATTGTGTGATTAGTACTGACCCCGTTTAAATGTTTTAAAAACTGTGGTGATCCATTCGGGGGTGGTGAGCAGTTATTGAGCAGGTGTGATATGACGCGTATGAGATAGCCGGGATGAGTCATCACGTGGCGCTTAGAAGTCTTCCGCTGTGTCGACGAAGTCTAGTAGCTTTGATAGTTTTAGTCAGAGACCGTATGAGAACCTTGTAATTCCTTTTATTAGTTTGGTTTGAACATGTAATCACTTAATCTATAATCACTTTAAAAGTACGTTTCTTTATTGTCTTATGATATTCAGTACCTCGGGCAACCGAGATGGTAGTATCCTTATACCTGAGTGGTCCTGGTAAGGCACTTGGAGTATGGGGGTGTTACAGTTGGACCCCTTCTGCGAGCTCACAGGCACCAAAGGGAGAGGGTTGGGTCCAAAAGGTATCAAGAAACAGTCATGCACATCATGCTTACTGATCATAAACTCCTTCTTCCGAGAAGCCCTGAACACATATGACCCATCCGCGAAGGACTCCAAGAATAGGCGAACGTGTGCAAGTGGGAAGCTGCTAATCTTAAGCTCCAAAACGCCACCAAACCCAATTTTCTTAACAGCGGACACCTGATCCTCATTAAGCTTTTCAATGAGAGAGACAAGCCTTTGAGGTTGACACGAAACCGTGATTTCATGCACCCTCTTCACCATTGGCTTGGCCTCGACCATCTGGGGAAAAACAAGGACAACACACAAAATTAGACATACTGTAGTTGCAATTAGAGATATTTGCAACAAAGAAATAGACATCTTGTGAAATAAAGTTATACAATAGATAGTCGAGTTATACAAAATATAAGTAAAGTTATGCATTCGATAATAGAGTTAATCGAAAAAATATCAAGAGTTATACATTCTGACAAAGAAAAGTTATTCAAAATGTAATCGAGTTATACAACAAATGACAACAGATTATAAAAAGGTCAAACTTGAACCTGGGAATCGCTCCTTCTCGGTTACTTGGTGCATCATCCATCTCAGTAGTGACAAGCAAAAAGGGATTCAGATTAACAAAGACAGATTATACATATACATATAATCAGAGTGACAAACAAAAGAAGATATAATCGGAGAGTTATACGAATAATAAAGATGCATTTATACATATAATAACAAAGGTGGTCAATCTGAAACTAAAATTATCTAATGTGTAACTCTAGAAATATACTGTATAACTCTAGGCATATATTGTATAACTCCAGGAATAAAATGTACAACTCTAAGCAAATATTGTATAACTCCAGTTATACATTATGACAGCAGAAGTTATTCAACATGTAATCAGAGTTATACAACAAATAACTGCAATAGAATGTATAACTCTAGCAATAGAAAGTATAACTCTGGCCATGTAATGTATAACTCTGGCCATAGAATGTATAACTCTGGCCATATATTGTATAACTCCAGTTATACATTATGACAGCAGAAGTTATTCAACATGTAATCAGAGTTATACAACAAATGGCTGCAATAAAATGTATAACTCTAACAATAGAAAGTATAACTCTGGCCATGTATTGTATAACTCTAGCCATAGAATGTATAACTCTGGCCATACAATGTATAACTGTAAGCATATACAGTATAATGAATAACTCTAGGTATAACTCCAGGCATCTAATGTATAACTCCAAAGTATAAATTGTATAACTCTAGCTATATATTGTATAAATCCAAGTATAAATTGTATAACTGTAGGCATATATTGTATAACTCTATGTATGGAAACTAATTAGAAGTATAGTTATACATATAACAATTAGAGTTTGACATTATGAAAAAGGAGTTGGTCACAGAATCAGAAGAGCTATACATCTAGAACCCAAAGTTATACATCTAGAAACCAGAGTTATACATATTGCGTACTAAAGTTATACATCTAGTAACCAGAGTTTTACATTAATTAACCAGAGTTTTACATATTGAGTACTAAAGTTATACATCTAGTAAGCAGAGTTAGACATCTAGTAACGTATAAATCAAAATCAAAACTTTTAACCTGGATATCAACTCCCGTGTCAATACTTTCTGCAACATCCATCTGTAGATGACAAACAATTGGGATTAGAGTTATACAGATATTTAATTGAAGTTACACATCATTCTATAAGAGTTATACCAACAAGACGAGATTTTTTACCTTCGATTCAGATTTCTTGGAAGATTTCTTGGCATTTTTCTTGGCAAAAACCATTGTTAATTATCAAATGACATCGAATTTGATCTGCATAACCATAATTAACAATTGAACAAATAAACATCAGCAAACCCATAATTGAAGATTGAAAAATCAAATGAACTCTTTTTATGATAGTTTAACAAAGGCAATAATTAACAAAAAACAAACTACAAATCACTAAATAAGGAATGGAGAAAATACCTTATAAAAAAATGGAGACAAAGTAGTTTGCGGGCGAGTTGGAATTAATTTGTAGTGATGAAAATGGCGTTTGTTAGGATGGAGTTAATTGGTAGTGATGAAAATGGAGTTATCAGAATTGTGAAGAAAGAAAAGGAAGACGAAATGACAGGAAATAGAGGGAAAAATACCCGCAAGTTGTTTTGAATTGTCTAGAAAATGAGGAGGGAAATGATCATGGACTGATGGACAAACAATGTAGCATGCATGGGTTAGTGGGTAAGAGGAGAGAGGTAAATCAAAAATATTAGTTTAATGGGGTTTAGTGGGGTTTGATCACAAATCTTGGCCATTGGTTTGATTGATCCAACCGTCCACATTAAGACTTATGGACTTAATATATCTAAGGGCCTTAGTTGATCTCTCCTATATATATATATATATATATATATATATATATATATATATATATATATATATATATATATATATATATATATATATATATATATATATATATATATATATATATATATATATATATAATCGTTTTTCTTAAGACCATTATTTTTTGTCCGAAATAAGACGGGTAACATGTCATCATTTTACAATAAAATGTTGTTATTTTATGATAACATGTTACCATTATTGTTCACATCATTTTCGAGTAAAAAATAACACCTCTAGTCATAACATTTTGTGAATTAATTGGTTACATTTTCTTAAAAAATGGCAACATTTTATCCGTCTAACAAATAAGACCAAAAGTGTCCGTCTCAAAACAAGAATTTGTGATATATATATATATATATATATATATATATATATATATATATATATATATATATATATATATATAGTAATAAGATCATCTAAGTCCACCTCTTACATTTGAGTCCATAAGTTCCCTTTAGAGCCATTAGATGAGGAAGATGGAGGGTTGAGATTGAAAGCAAAAAGTAGGGGATTAAAGCTCATTAAACCCACTCTCTCACTACCTATACTAATTAATCATTAACTCTTCCTAATTAACTACTAATTTAATATATATACTTTTCCAAACACTACTTCTCTCTCATATCTCATAATTTCACTCATTTTTTATCTCTCAAAAACCTCTCCTCTCTGAAAACCAAACAAATTCAAAAACAAAAAAATCAAAAATTTTCCCCCCCTTTTCTCTCCAACCCAACCATCGTACCACCGCCTCCCGTCACACCACCACACAACCACAGCCCGCACACCCCACACACCCCACAGCCCACCACACCGCCGCACACCCCACGCCCCACAGCCACCACCGCACACCTCCTCTCCTTCCTTCCCCACACAGCCGCACACCCCACACCCCACCGCGACAACAACACCACCACGCACCTCTCCTCCCCTGCCTCACCACCACCACCGACGACCCACGACCCCAACATCACACGTCCACCACCGCACACACAAACAACCGCGACCTCCTTCCTCCACCGCCTCACCTTCTTCCACTCCACCACACGACGACCACCACGACCTTCCACCGCCCTCCCCTTATCTTTTTTCCAGATCTGCCGCACCTCCCCTGCCGACACCACCGTCCCTCAACCGTCCTATCCTCCTTTTCTCCCTCATTTTTTTTTCCTTTTTTCTTGGTTTCTTGCTGTGTCGTGTCTTTTTTCTTCTTTTTTTTCTTTTTTTGTGTATTTATTCCCACATTTGTCTTGTTGTAACAAATCTTGTATTTTTTCTTTTTTTTTTTTCTTTTTTTTGTTTATTTACTCCACATTAGTCTTGTTGTACATATTTCTTTCAAATGTCCTTTATATTTTTTCCTAGATCTTATTTATATTTTGTGAGATCTCATTTTTTAACTTTTTTCACTAAATTTTTTAGTCTTGTAACTTGTTTCGGCTAGAGTAACATTTTTTCGGCTAAAATTACACTTTTTGTTTTTAGAATTACACTTTTTTCTGTTAGAATTACACTTTTTTTCTGTTAAAATTACACACTTCTTCATTAAAATTACACTTTGTTCTGTTAAAATTATACCTTTTTCTGTTAAAATCACACTTTCCTCCATTAAAATTACAATTTTTTATGTTAAAATTATACTTTTTTTGCTAGAATAACACTTTATTCGGCTAAAATTACACTTTTTGTTGTTAGAATTACACTTTTTTCTGTTGAAATTACACTTTTTTTTGCTAGAATAACACTTTTTTGGGCTAAAATTACACTTTTTGTTGTTAGAATTACACTTTTTCTGTTAAAATTACACTTTTTTTCTGTTAAAATTACACTTTTTTTTTGCTAGAATAACACTTTTTTCGGCTAAAATTACACTTTTTTGTTGTTAGAATTACACTATTTTCTGTTAGAATTACACTTTTTTTTTGCTAGAATAACACTTTTTTCGGCTAAAATTACACTTTTTGTTGTTAGAATTACACTATTTTCTGTTAGAATTACACTTACCTCTATTGGACTAATGTTACACTCTCAATGGACTTGGTCATATTCTCATTGGACTAATGTTACATTCTCAATGGACTAAAATTACATTCTCAGTGGACTGAAATTATACTTCTCTGAACTAAAATTACACTTTTCTGGACTAAAATTACATTCTCTTTGACTAAAAATAACAATCTCATTGGACTGAAATTACACTTACCTGGACTAAAATAACACTTTTTTGTCATTAAAATAACACTCGTAAAATGCTAAATTACAATAACTTGTGATAAAATGACAAAAAATCAAAATATTATTCGTTAAAATTACTCGGAAAAGATTGAAGTTAAACTTGTAAAACGCTAAATTCTCGAAAATATTTCTTAAAATTACACTTTTTTCCGTTAGAATTACACTTTTTGCCGTTAGAATTAAAATCCTAAAATGTCGAAAACTTGTCTCGAAAAAAAAAAAACAAACAAAATAAAAACTTGTCTCGAAAAAAAAAAAAAAAACCTGAAAAATTTTAACAAAATTTTCATAAACTTTGAAGTATAAGACAAAATATGGTGTTAATCAGAATGATAATGAATTAGTGAATGTATAATTAAAACTAGAGAGAGAAGTGAATTCATTAGTGTTAAGTGTGTTTTTTGCTTTCAATCTCAACCTTCCACCATGCATGATCCAATGGTTGTGGGAGGGACTTATGGACTCAAAAAAAAAAAAGGGACTTGGAAGAACTTGACAATATATATATATATATATATATATATATATATATATATATATATATATATATATATATATATAAGGCAATCCTGAGTCCACCTATATTTTTGAGTCCCATGAGTCCACTTATGTATCACACGTTGTACACAAGAATATCACGAATTGAATAACAATATAGTATCTAGACTTAACAATCAAACTGATTCAGCTGAACTTACAACCAAATTAATTTTAGAGACAATTCATTAAATCATTTTCCTTTAGAACATTATCTGTATGGGAAAAAAATACTGAGGCAGAAAGGGCCCCTGCTAGTGCTTATTGTACTCTAGAGCAATTAGACAACATTAGACCATCCTCAAGCAAAGGTCACGCTAATTAGGTTGCGACTCTATTTCACTCTTAATCTCACTTTATTTATCTTGACTTACTCTCACTCTCCTAAGCAGAAGGTCACGACCTAGGTCATCAACCTAATCATTTTTCACTTTCCAGCCAATTATATTTCTCCACATTAGATCACCTTTTCATATATATATATTTTATTAATTATTCTCTCCAAAGGTCACCATAATTTTTTGGTTAATTGGTGATTAGTGTGACCAAGCAAGGTCATGACCTAACAATTGACCTTGCTTGGGGAAATAGCAGTGTACTCAACCAGTTAACCTCAAAACTCTTACTGACATGAGTACACGGTAGCAGCACTTTCTGTCATCTATAAACTACTATATATAGTACATACTGATAACCGAACGTATAATACATCTTAAAATAAACCTGAACAAATCTGTTGTCAATGATACAGAGTAGTGGGGGTAGTATATTACATAAATGCATACCTGTCTATTACCAGGCCCTTTTAATTATACTTCCATTGACTAATAAAATAAGAATTGAATTATCGCGAGTGCATATTTCTGTATGTAAGTCTCGTGCAGCAGCAATATCATAAAAATGGCACAAGCAATGCAAATTCTAAAGTACAAAAATGGCCCCCTTCTCTGGAGCAAAGTATAATGGAAGGACCTAAAATATGCCTTTAGATTGCTTTAAGGACCTGAAATTTATCTGTGAGGCTTTAAGGACCTCTGTTAAGTTATGCCGCTAACTTTTATGCTTTCCGTCTACTGTCTATACAAATAGCAAACCTTAACATTTTAAGATTAATTAACTTAGTGGGCTCCATCCACCCCTATTTCCTTGCAAGTTAAAGCATTAATTAATGCGATAAGGATTCTCTTCATTTTTTTTTCTCTATATTTTCTCTCACAAACTTATTTAATAATATTATCTCCTCTATACTCTATTAACTCTTTATTTTTATGCATAAATCGTAAACCGTTCGATATTGATCAGATACAATCTGGACCGTTGATAGGTAATGACCTCTCCATTTCTTTTTAGGAAATGGAGAGGATTTTGACTCCAATTAATGTACAAGTAAAATTGGTGATAGTTTTTCACCAAATAACTAAAATGATTTTTTGTATAGATTATTGATGAAAACAAAATAGTTAGTAAAATGAGATTTGATAGACATTAACACATTTTTATATTTTTAAATCAATAATGATAGTAAAGATAATTCAAATTTATTTTTACAGAGAAATTTAGGTCTCTTTGAAATTATTTTACAATAAAATGTTGTAAAATCATTTTCAAATTATTTTGATGCCCTTAACACCAAAACATGCGTATTAATAGAAATTATTTTAGTGGAATTAAGTCTCCTAATGAGACAATCTCATATGTCATTTGATCATGACTTTCTTAGTATTACGAGACAAATCAAAAGAAACGTTAATAACTAAGTAACTAACCAAAAAGAAAAAATAACCACTTCTAATATAAGAGGTACCACGAGTTCCAAACTCGTCAAATTTTTTTATCAAATCGTAGTACTTGGAAAGATGATCGATTTGAAAAAAAAATCTCCACTTTTCGAGTTCGCAAACACGAGTTATGGTCTCTTTAAGTTTTCCGGTTCAAAAATTTGGTTATTTTGTGCAAAGTGACCAACTACAAGAGTAGCGCGTGAATTATCCGTAAATTTTAATTTGTGAAAAAAATTTTACTTAGTGAAATTAACATTAAAAAGAAATATTCGCCCCACTTAGAGGAAATTAATGAAAACACAAATTCTCACCTTGGACGGATACTATCCGTCTAAAGCTGTAGACGGATAGTATCTCTCTCACAAAATAAGAGTGGATAATGCAAGTGGGTGGTAAATGAATACCCCACTTAGGCCATGTTCTTTTGGACTTAAAGTCACTTAATATAAGTTCACTTCAGATCCTATAAGTTCGATTCGATTCGATTCGATCCTATAAGTTCGATTCGATTCTATAAGTTCGATTCGATTCGATCCTATAAGTTCGATTCGATTCGAGATCTTATAAGTTCGATTCGAGATCCTATAAGTTCGATTCGATTCGATTCGATTCTATAAGTTCGATTCAGATCCTATACCTCACTTAATTTAAGTTCGATTCGATCCTATAAGTTCGATTCGATTCGATCCTATAAGTTCGATTCGATTCGATTCGAGATCCTATAAGTTCGATTCGATCCTATAAGTTTAGTTCGATTCGATCCTATAAGTTCGATTCGATTCGAGATCCAATAAGTTCAGTTCAGATCCTATAAGTTAAGTTAGTTCAGTTCAGATCCTATAAGTTCAGTTCAGTTCAGATCAGATAAGTTTCAGTCAAAAAGAACAGGGCCTTACCCTCCTACTTGCATTTTAAGAGGCCACTATCCGTTTATAATTTTAGACGGATAGTATTCGTCTAGAATGAAACGGATTGTTAAGCCAAAGTTCTCGCGTGAATCATATTCAACGTGGTACCTTCGTTAGCTTTAAACTTCTAACGGAATTTTGGACGGACTTTTATCTCGGGTCCTCAAAGCTCTCAAAAATTAGTTGGAGTCCTTATAGCTACTAAAGTGCATAATTCAGGTCCTCACAGTGTAGTAAACTCCCCTTCTCTGTTTAATCATTGCTTTTGGGAACATTGCTATTCTTATTGGATTATCACAAAATCTCATTGAAGACGGGCGATATCCGTCACAAGCTTGTGACGGATACCGTTTCCTCTCACAAAATGCCCATTGAGAGATGAGTATGTCCTTGCCATTTTTTTAGATTATGTATTTAGTTAAGTAAAATATTTCTAGTTTTTTATTTTATGATTTTTGGAGACGTTTTTTTTACAAAATTAAATGGTACTCATTCATTCAAGACGATTTTAAATCGTTACAAAAAATCGTCTTGAATGAATGAATGAAAAGATTATATTGTTTCAAGAATAATGATTACAAGATTTAAAAAATAAAATAAAATTTAGCGGCACACATATCACAATTTAAAAAAATATGAAAATTGGCCTCGTCATGTAGCTTACAAGACACAGCCAAGGACCCGTCATGTGGATTACAAGACATGGCCAAGGACATGTCGTGTAAATTACAAGACACGGCCATGACACTGTCATGTGGCTTACAAGACATGGCCATGGACCTGTCATGTAAACCACATGACACACCCATGGTTCTGTCGTGTAAACCACGCGACATGGCCATGACACCGTCTTGTAATTCACATGACACCACCATGGCCGCGTCTTGTAATTCACAAGACAAGGCCACTTTTTTTTTTTTTTTTTTTTTTTTTTTTGTGAAATTTTAAGTAAATGCAATAGTTGGTGGAAAATACGTTTTTTTAAGACCGGGTACATATTAAATTAATTATTCTAAAAATCGCCCCAAACTCAGTTACGACAAAGCAGTAATTAAATCAAAAATGAAATGTTCGACAAAAATCATTTACTATAATACAATTATTAGTTATTGTAAAAGATATTACCAAAATCCAATAATTATAAAACAATAATTTAAAAAAACGTCTCCGGTTATAATTTTGTAAAAACCGTCTCCGAAAACAATAAGCTAAAAAACGAGAAATATTTTTTACTTTAATTAATTACATAGTCCAAGGGTAAAATAGAAATAAATGAAAAAGTAGGGGCGTAACAAGTAAAATAGATGGCGTGATATAGCAATTTTGTTTTTCTTTTACAGCATTTACTGCATTATCAAGTCACAATCTTACACCACCAACCTTTTCTCTTACTTCATCAATCTTTACTATTTCAGCTGCCATCATCCTATTTTTAATAATGATTAATCTACTTACCATGATTGGCTGATTGGAGATAATATTTCCATGATGCGATTTATTTAATGTTATGGACGTTTTGCAGGACTGAAAAATTTGGGCCATGTATGAAATGTCTATTATAAGGCAGAGTTAGGTTCAGTGGTGTGATATTGTATAGTATAACTCGTGATATTGTTTAGTACAACCAGTGGTATTGTTTATTGTGAGGTATGATATTCTTTTGTATAACTTGTGATACTCTTTTACTGGACTCACAGACTCAGATACAATATCACATGTTATACTAAACAATATCACAGCTTAGATTTTTTTTTTAAAAAAAAAAGTTTTTTTTTTTTTTTTTTAAACAAAAACGTGATACTTTTGTGTATAACGTGTGATACATAAGTGGACTCACGGGACTCAAAAAGATAGGGTGAACTCATGTGATCCTAATTATATATATATATATATATATATATAGTAATAAGATCATCTAAGTCCAAGTCTTACACTTGAGTCCATGAGTTCTATTGTCATCCCTTAGATCATGTTATTGAATGGCTTAGATTAAAAGTAAAAAGCAACTAATAATATTATTCTAATGGCTAAAATAATTACCTCTCTCCTCCTACCACTCATAGGGTGGGTATTAGCATGCATGCAGCAGGTTGTCAATCAAAACATCACACACACACGTCCTAAAAACTTCCCCCCACTTTCCATCTCTTAATTATTCAAAATTAATTTTCCCCCAAAACATTTGCCCCAAATTAAATCACATTCATTTCAAGACGAAACTGCTCTAAAAATCCCCCTAATTTATCGGTTTTTTGCTACCTTATTATCGTTTTTTTCTCCATTTTCTTTGCTCACTTGCAAACCGCCATTGTCGTCCATTCAATCACTTGAAGGTAATTTTTTTGGGGATTTTATAGTTTTATGATTTTTTTCCGGTTTTTACGGTTTTATTATTTGTTCTCTTCATTTATTTAGACGTTTTTTTAATTTATTGGACATTGTTATGCTATTGTATCTTGTATTTGATCACATGATACTTTGTCACCATTGTTGATGTCTTGTTCTATTTGATCACTTGTTTTTTGGTTTATTCATTTTGATTAGCCGATTATTTTTAGCACATTTAGGACATGAACGAGCGTTATTTTTTATCATCAGTATTTTGTCAACTAACGTTTTGAGTATATATGTTCATATTCATTAAGATTAGTCATATTTTTTTCGAGAAATCCTACTTTTGTTGCTTACAATTACTTTTTTTTTGTTAAAATTACAGTTTATCCATTTTTTGTTGGAGAAATCCCACTTTTGATTACCCTTTTGCTAGAATTACACTTTTTATGCTAAACTAACACTTTATCTTTCTGCAATCACACTTTTCTTTGCTAAAATTACAATGTAGTATGTTAAAATAACACTTTATATTGTTAGAATCACACTTTTCTCGGCTAAAATCACACTTTTCTTTGCTAAAATTACAATGTAGTCTGTTAAAATAACACTGTATTTTGTTAGAATCACACTTTTGTAAGCTAAAATAACACTTTATGCTGCTACAATTAGACTTTTGTCAGCTAAAATCACACTTTTTTCTGTTAAAATGTCACTGTTGCCTGTTAAAATAACCCTTTATTTTTTTAGAATTACACTTTCCTCTGCTACAATTACACTTATGTTAGTTAAAATAACACATTGTCTTTGCTACAATCACACTTTTCTTTTCTTTGATAGGTTTACGTTCCTGTTAAAATAACCATTTATTTTATTAGAATTACACTTGTGGTCGCTATAATTACACTTTATGTTGCTAAAATAACATTTTATCTTTGCTACAATTTTAAATGTCATCATTGTTACTGTTAAAATAACACTTTATTTTTGTTAGAATCACACTTTTTGTTGCTAAAATAACACTTTATCTTTGCTACAATTAGACTTTTGACACTAAAATCACACTTATTTCTTTTAAAATGTCATCATTGTTTGCCGTTAAAATAACACTTTATTTTGTTAGAATTACACTTTCCTCTGCTACAATTACACTTTTGTTAGTTAAAATAACACATTGTCTTTGCTACAATCACACTTTTGTTTTGCTTGATAGTATTCTCATTGCTGTTAAAATAACCATTTATTTTATTAGAATTACACTTGTGATCGCTATAATTACACTTTATCTTTGCTACAATTTTAAATTTTCTTTTTGTCTTATTTTTTTTTGTATTTAGCAATTAATTTTGAGTAATGTTAACGGATGTCGTGGAAATGAGGGTAAATCGAGCAAGTCCAAAAAAGCAAAGGTGTCTGTTAAGTCGAGTAAGGAGCTTGTTGTTGCCAAACCAGCCAAACCAAATAAAACCGGACACGAAGAAAATAGCAAAGGTGGCTATCAAGTGCCGCCCGAAGCGGTACTGGTTGAGCTCCTTGAAAAGCTTAATGATGCACAAATGAGATGCGGTACGGAGGATTGGTTTCGGTGGTATTCTGGAGCTTAAGCTCAAAACATATCCGATGGGGTATGTTAAAGATTTTCTCAAAGCATTCATGATGGATCGTATATTTTTCGGGCCAAGGATAAGGAGTTCATGGTCACCAAGCATGACGTGTATGATCGTTTTTATGTTACCACTTGGTCCTAAAACTCTTGATCTAGTACCTACGGGCCGCCAAAAGGATTCTCAAGCGCCGGAGAACAAGCAATTGAAAGATAAATGGCGAAAAGCGTACAACATAAAAGGGGTTAATGAAGGCATTAATTTAGGAATTGTCTTCCAAGACATTTTAAAAAAAAAAATACAAAAAAGGAGGTCCGCACTCTGCGCAGTCGTTTGTTCTCGCTCGCAATGTCATCATTCCTAACTCCAACGTCATACAAAGGGGGTTGACTTCAAGCTTTTGAGAGCCGTTGAAGATGTGGACTCGATTACGCAAAGATTTACGATTGGTGTACTTATGTCTTTGGAAAATTTGGTGAAGGTCATGCGCGATCATCGGTGAAAATAAACAGACGCCTGGGGGGTGTATCCCCTTCTTAATGATTACGTACTTTCAACGTTTCGATTTTCGTGGTGAGAGTTGTCGCCACACCCCGCCCCTCATTAAGCACTGGGACCGGCAGACGCTTTCGACGGACTACATGGTGAGCTTGACAAGAGCCGTTTGGGTCGGCTAACTTGGTCCGTGGTTAAGTATCCTCGGTGCCTACAAAACAATCTGTTAAGCATTGGTGGGGTGCTGATGACAACAAGTGTTGGCCATTGGAAATGTGGTTAGGGATACGGCATTACAAGTGACTTCAAGTTCAGACAGGAAGAAGTTCATCGAGATTGAACTCCCTTCTGGTGTTGATGATGACGAGGAGTTGAAAGCTCGGGCTGTAGATGTAAGTGCTATTTTAATGTTTTAAAGATACTTTTTCTTTCACTACAATTACACTACAATTGTAATTGCGATATTAATCAGTAATTGCTTAAATTACAAGGTTGTCAGTAAAATTTATACTTTTTAAAGTTAAAATTATAGTGTAGTATGTTACAATTACACTTTTGTCCGTTAAAATAATACTTTTTAAAATTAATATTATACTTTTGTATGTTACAATTACACTTTTGTCCGTTAAAAAAATACTTTTGTCAGTTAAAATTATACAAGGTTGTCAGTTAAAATTATACAAGGTTGTCAGTTTAAGTTATACTTTTTACAGTTAAAATAATACTTTTGTATGTTACAATTACACTTTTGTCCGTTAAAATAATACTTTTTAAAGTTAATATTTTACTGTTGTATCTTACAATTACACTTTCGTCCGTTGGAATTATACTTTTGGACCTTAGAATTACAGTTGTTAAGGTTAAAATTATACTTTTGAATGAACACTTTTGACTGAACAATTGTCCAATTATCTGTATTTTAATGTAGGATGTGCATGAGCTTTACTTGAAGATGCAAAGGAATGCTACTGTCTTCTATTCATGGTATGCAGATGCAGCCATGACGCTCAAAAGGTTAACAGGAGGGATGAACCATCCTAGTGACCCTGTCGCTACACAATGCACGCAATCATTCTTTCAAAGCCAAAGGATGAAGGATTATGCTGTGGAAATGCAGGAGATAGCTGAACGAATAAATCGTTCCGTGAAATCGACTGTTCGCAACAAAGTCCAGGAGACGAGGTTCGAATGATGAGGTAGATGACGACGGGTACGAGCGATGTTGGTGACGATGATGAAGAGGAGGACAATGGTGATGAGGACGAGGGAGATGACGAGGATGTTGATAATGACGGCGATGAGGAGGACTTTGATGATATGGAGGATGATGGATCCGATAATGAGAAAGAGGTGACTGCAGATCTTGGTAGAGACCGTGAAGGCCCGGTGGCCGCGTCAATTGTTTCGGATGACGCAGCTAGTGAGAAAGCACTGGAGGTGTGTACACAACAGATAATGGAGGCCGTGCAATATTACGGCTCCACTGAATTTACGGACACTCGCTCACGAGAGATGAGTACAATAAGGACACCGACATGGATGTTGGTAGTACTCGTGAGATTTCCGTTATATACGAAGGAGGAAGGCAAAAAAGAAAGCGGTGGTCATTAAAGAGCCACCAAAATTTGACCGGGAAGCTCTGGAAGATATATATTCAAAAGAAGAGCTTGATGAGGCTGAGAAGAAGTTCTATGCGAATGCTGCAGCTGAAAATGAAGAAGAGCAGACAATGGATCTGGACGTGCATGTGGCCGGGGATAATGAGATAGCTGACCAAAATTTAAGAAATATTTTCGAGAATTTAGCGTTTTACAAGTTTAACTTCAATCTTTTCCGAGTGATTTTAACGAATAATATTTTGAATTTTTGTCATTTTATCACAAGTTATTGTAATTTTAGCATTTTAAGAGTGTTATTTTAACAACAAAAAGTGTTATTTTAGTCCATATAAGTGTAATTTCAGTCCAATGAATTTGTTATTTTAGTCCAGGAGAATGTAATTTTAGTCCAGAAAAGTGTAATTTTAGTCAAGAAAAGTGTAATTTCAGTCCACTGAGAATGTAATTTTAGTCCATTGAGAGTGTGACATTAGTCCATAAGTCCAGTGAGAATATAACCAAGTCCATTGAGAGTGTAACATTAGTCCAATAGAAGTAAGGGTAATTCTAGCAGAAAAAGTGTAATTCTAACGAAAAAAAGTGTAATTCTAGCAGAAAAAAGTGTAATTCTAGCAGAAAAAAGTGTAATTCTAATGAAAAAAAGTGTAATTCTAGCAGAAAAAAGTGTAATTCTAACAGAAAAAAGTGTAATTCTAACGAAAAAAAGTGTAATTCTAAAGAAAAAAGTGTAATTTTAACGGTAAACACTTTTTTTCTGCTAGAATTACACTTTTTTCTGTTAGAATTATACTTTTTTCCGTTAGAATTACACTTTTTTCTGTTAGAATTATACTTTTTTCCGTTAGAATTACACTTTTTTCTACTAGAATTACACTTTTTTTCATTAGAAAAAAGTGTAATTTTAACAGAAGAAGTGTAATTCTAACAGAAAAAAAGTGTAATTTTAACGAAAAAAAGTGTAATTTTAGCAGGAGAAGTGTAATTCTAACATAAAAAAGTGTAATTTTAACGGTAAAAAGTGTAATTTTAACACGAAAAAAATGTAATTTTAACAGAGAAAAATGTAATTCTAATAGAAAAAATTGTAATTTTGATGGAGAAAAGTGTAACTTTAATAATAGAATTTTAATGGAGAAAAGTGAGTATAACAAGACTAATTTACAAGACATTTGAAGGGGATAAAAACCCAAAATACAAACACCCAAATTTGAAAAAAAAAAAAAAAAAAAAGAAAAAAAAAAAAGTAGATCTGAGGAGACATGAAGGAAAAAGAAAAGGAAAAAAAACAAAAAATAAGAGAAAAAAAGACAACAGCAACAACCACATTCAACAACAAATTTATTACAAATCTGAGAAAACAAGGCAATGTCCCAGTTTCCTTAGTTCAACTTTAAAAAAAAAAAAATAATAAAAAAAAACAAAAATAAAACACAGCTTTCTCTCCCCACCATTTTTTCAATAACCCAGTCCATCACCATAAAAACAATCAAAAAAAGGAAAATCAACTTTAAAGGAAAATCATAATACGGTAACATCAACTAACATTGCATTGATCCCTACATTACTACATACTTTTCGCTCCAAATTATAAAAAAAAAAAAAATCTGAAATTAAAAAAAGAACAAGATCTAAGCCGGAAATTAAAAATAAAAAACGAGGTGGGTTTTTGGTGGTAGATCTAAAAACCGAGGTATTGTGGTGGTGGGTTGTGGTATCGTGGTGGGCCGACGTGGTAATGGTGGGCTGTGGTGGTGAAGTGTGTTGTGGTGGTGTGCATATTTGGTGGCATATTTGGTGGTGGGTGTCGGTTGTGGTTCTGGTGAAGTGGGTCGTGGTGGTGACTTGTGAGGGAGGTGCGGCCTGCCCACGGTTGTGGTGGTGAGCGGGTCAGGTGCGGCCTGCCTGTGGTTGTGCCGGTGGTGTGGTGTTGTGGTTGTCAGATCTAGCGTGGTGGTGGTTGGCGTGTCTGCGTGGGGGCAGAAGTCGTGGGGGAGGTACGTGGTGGTTCTTTGTGTGATGGTGAGTGGGAGGGTTGGCTGTGGGGGTGGCTGCGGGGGTGGGTGGTGCCCGGTGGGAGGTTTGGTGAGGAAGAGGGCGGGATTTGGTGGTGAGGTCACGGTGGAAGTAAAATGGAGGGAATTTTTTTTATTTTTTAGATTTTGAATTATTTGGGTTTTTTTGGATGAGAGAATTATTTGGGTTTTGAATTAATTTGGGTTTTAGAGAGGGAGTAGAGAAGTGAATTGTGTGAATGAGAGAGAAGTTGGTGGAAAAATAAATCTTATATAGTGGATTAAAATTTAATTAGTATGGATTAGTAAAGTAGAGAGGGGAAGTGTTTAATTAGACATTAACCATCCTTTTTTTGCTTCCAATCTCAACCCTCCATCTTCCTCATCCAATGGCTATAAGGAGGACTTATGGACTCAAGTGTAAGACATGGACTCAAATGATCTTATCACTATATATATATATATATATATATATATATATATATATATATATATATATATATATATATATATATATATATATATATATATATAAACAATATATAACTAAAATTAAAATTATATTTTATATGTTCAATTTTACATCATATAAAAAATAAATTTTGACCAAAAATGAATTGATATATCCCCTTAGAAAACCGAAAATAGATACTCTGCAAAAACAAACAATGCATCAACTAAATCGCTTAATTTCTGTACAAAATAATTAAATAACCATATATGCTTTGATATAATTTTATTCATCGTGGAGATAATAAAATTGGGTAGGTGATTAGCAATATTTGGTTAGATATAATTTTATTGTTCTACTCAAATTAGGTAAGTGATCAATACACAAACTCATACGAAGTACTTTCGATAAACCCATACTTTAATTGACAAATTAATCAAATGCATGACACTATATATAGCTTGCAAATTGGTAAATCATACAACGAAAACAATTTCCTCATCAAAAGTCATTTGAAGTCCTTTCTACTTGCTCTTTTACTTGTGTCAAGTTAGTTTTTTTTATCTTTCTTCATGTTTTTGTGGTTTATTTATATCATTATTGGTTTCAAATAGCATCTACAAGAAGTTAAATCTTTGTTAAGACGATGAGATATACGTGTGGGTGCTTTTTGCTTAAATGGGGTTCAAATCCAAACTATTTAACAAAATAGGGCGGATTTGAAACTATTTACCAAAAATGGGTCCACGTCAGCATTTCCGCATTTTTCCTTTTCTTTAAGAAATTTGACATATCTCGCTGTCCCGGACAGCGAGAATATACGGAGGGCGATTTTGCATATTAGACGACTTGACATGCTACTTTCGTTGTCTCTGAAAGTAATTGCTGCGCCTCTTCGAAGGGCGATTTTTGTGGTTTATATAACAAAATAGGGCGATTTTACATCAATCGATGATGTAAAAATTATCAGAAGACAAATGTCGAGAAAGGACGCAGCAACTACTGCCGCAGTTCCTGCTTCCTTTCTTCTTCCTTCGTCTTTTGTTAATCCGTTTGTTTTTCTTTTGTTTTCAATTGTTCATTGTTCTTTAGCATAATAATTTGAGTATGAAAATTTTAACATGTAAACCATTAATATTTAATTCATCTTTCAATTCTCGACTTAAATCCCTTATAATTCATATTTGCGGGTTTTCGTCATTAAAATCAATTCGGATTTTAAAGGTCCGATTCATCTATATTGAGTCTCTGGAATTCATTGTTGGTATATTTGCATCTGTTTATTATCATAATCGCCATTAATTCGTCATTAACAACCAGTTTTAACTTAATTAGTTTGATTAATTTGTATTTGTAAATAATCTTATTAATCTTGTATATAATTCGTTCTAATTAATTTTGTTCATGTTTTATCGTTTTCATGACTTAATTCACATGTAAATAATCTGTTAATCACTTTCATCCGAGTCAATTGTTCATAATCAAGTTTTAAATTTACCACTGAATATTAACGAGATGCAATTCCGGCTTCACAGCTAGAACTGAGCCAAGGAACAGACGCAGCGACTGCTGCGCCTCTTCAAGGGACCCAGCTCTGCTGCGCCTGTTCCTGGTTGAGTTCTGTCTCTGAACTCCCATTTTTTTGCCTTGACCTAGTTTATTACTTACGTATTAATTAACTATTAATCGTATTATCATCCTAATAATCGGTTTGTTTATTTATTTATTCTTTCTTTTCTAAACCATCCGTTTTAAATGTTTTTTCGACATAAATCAATTAACCCATTGTAATTTTCTTTATTGTATATTTATTGTATTTCTTTTATTGTATTGTTTGTATGTCTTTCACATGTAATCAACCTAAATCCCGATTCGACCTAATTGTATGATAAATTATGTGATAACCGACTTAGTCTAATTCTTACATGCTAGGATTAAAAAAAATAGATGTTGCATTGCATGCATATAAATCGACAATATATCAAGTATAGATAATTTTTCTAATAATTAGTAGAGGCCGCTATCGAGACGGGCGGGATTAGGTGTTCGATCAAAAGAGCTTCCTAATACGTACCCTCACCCCTTACTTCAGATCTCTATGAACATCCGTGTTCATTGGCATCTACGAGAGTCATTCTAGACATAGAATGCTAAGGGTAACGAGTGCTTAGTGTTCATGTCACTACTTTGTGTCTTGACATGACACGAGGTATTCGAACGGTTTCCAATTTTCCACAATAAATTGGTGGCGACTCCACAAATGCAAACAAACACAAAGAAAAGCTTGCTTCGCTTTTCGCCCCCGTGGGCCCGCGTCCACACCCAGTTACAAATATATCTTACCCAAGGAATATTATTCAAACCCCTAGAATCAAGCAAAAAATCGCTTCCCTAAATAAACGTACCAATACTCTTTTAGCACAATCTATTATTTTCAAAAATCAAAATATCTATACCAAAAAGATTCTAATAACCAATCTAATACTATCCAAATTAATAAAACTAATATTCCCATAAATCAGAGTCCAACCCTACAAGATATTACAAATTTCTCTACCACTAAAACAAGTCCCATAAACGTGAAAAATATTCCAACTATTCCTGCTTCATCGACCTTTGTTTCCTCTGCTTCCCCAGGTCAGGTTTTGAGTGAAGCCAATGAATCCTCACCCGTATTTCTCTTATCTAGACCGCCCCCTCCCTCAACCTCGTTGCCTCCTACAAAACCCCCAGATAGAAATAATCCCACCAACCCAAGTAGTGTCGATCTCGACATGGCCGGAGATGGCGGCACCTTATCTGGGGATTATCGTGTCGGAGAGTTCAATAATGGACATCAAGATCCAGGTGTCTAAAGATAATTCATCGAAGCTAATGCTAGAGTTATCGACACCATGGAGTGTTGATAACGTTCTCAATCTAGTAAGTCGCGCTTATTTATCGTCTTTGAATTATCTTCCAGATCATATGAATACAAGAATTCCAAATTTGTCACCCAACTTACCCCATATCACTTTCATGGTATAGAATGTGCAAGGCACTGGCAGCAAAAATAAAATTTCCGCCATAAAGGAAGTGGTAAAAACTTATAAACCTACGGTCCTGGCCCTTGTTGAGACCCATATGGGAGGAGATAATGCTATCAAACTAGGTAATATTCTAGGCTATGACGATCACGCTAGAGTTAATGCTGTGGGATTTAGCGGAGGAATTTGGATTTATTGGAAAAATGAAATCGTTTCTGTTACAAGGAGAACTTCTCTGGCTTTTCTCAGCCGTTTATGCGAGTCCCGACCCTTCAAATAAGAGAGAACTTTGGTCTGAGCTTGAGAATTTTGCGCGGGTTAATAATCAGCCATGGCTCGTTGCGGGAGACTTTAATGAAACAAGGTCACTTAGCGAGAGACACGGTGGTGATCAGTGATACGTGCATTTTATATAGTCCTTTTAGGCCTTTTTATGCACGTATTTCTATGATATTATCGTAGTTTATGCTACGAAATGTCCCGAATATGCTACTTTGGTGTGTTTTGCTCTATTTGCAGGAATGAACCAGAAAGTAGTGAAATCAAGCCTTTTATCGTCCGTTTTGCATGCATTTGGAGGAAGAGTGAATTTGGAGCGGAAATATAGCTGTCTTGGGATGCGTGAAGCTGTTTCGGGAGCTAAAAGGATAAGTCAAAGCTGAAACTAACGGAGTTGTGAGCTGCTGAAGTCAAAGTCACTCGATCGAGTACATTTCTGGTCGATCGAGTGTTTCTGCTAGGAATAATAAGTCGATCGAATAGAATATATGGTCGATCGAATAGTGGCTTATTAGTGTTTACTCGATCGAGTGATACTTTTAGTCGATCGAGTAGTTTGAGCTAGGATTTGCTCGATCGAGTGGTTCTAAATCACTCGCTCGAGTGGATTCTCTTATGGGCTTGGGCTTTTAGTTTTAATCCGTCACTAGGTTAATTAATAATCATATTTTCTTATAAATAGGAAGGTAGGACGTCATTTGTAACTGTCTTCCAGACCTTATACACTACTTTTCTTCTGTTTTCTACTGTTCTCTATTCCTTTCTCTTTCCGGATCTACTGTAATTCTTTCTTTCCCTTTTCTCTTTAATTTATTTAATGTTTATTATTCTCTCTTCCCTTGTTATTTCCTTTATAATTATGTTTAGCTAAATTCCCTGCTAGGATTAGGTGATTCAATGAATAGATGTTAATTGTTAATTAGGTTTATAGATTCGTCGTTGTAGTTATGTCTATATTGTTAATCGCTGCTATAAATGTATCCTGCTAGTTGATTCGAAGCAATTAGCTTTTTAACCTTGGTAAGCCTTAACCTAGACCGAAAGGTTGGAAGGGGTGAGACCCGCAGTGAACAATAGGATGCTTTAGTGAGGGCGAAAGTTAAGCTAATAGCATTTTAGGGCGAATTGAGACCGAAAGGAGATATTCGTTGCCCCTTAGACCGACACATCGGCTGATCTGTGACCTTAACTGCGATTGACTTATGTTCATTGATGACCCGAAATCCTAGTTCCCTTCTCTTACTGTTAATTTTCTCATTCTTTTTCCTCTTGCCTTAATCTCGTAGTTTAATTAAAACAATTTCAAACCCCCATTAGTGACATTAGACAGACCGAAGTAGACAAGTGAATAGTGACCGCCTCCCTGTGGAGATCGACCCTACTTACCGCTGACTTCTGTTAGTAGTATCTAGGTATTTTATTGTTGGTACATAACGACAATATCAAATTTTGGCGCCGTTGCCGGGGATATCTCTATATTCTTATTCTTTATTTATTCATGTTTAGCTAATTCTCTCTGCTAGGATTAGGGTAGTCAATGGACTGATGCTAAATTGCTAATTAGGTTTATAGGTTGTCGTTGTTGTTTTAGTCTATGTTGTTAATCGTTGCTTTAATTGTATCCTGCTAGTTGAATCGATGCAATTAGCCTTTTTAACCTTGGTAAGCTTTGACCTAGACCGAAAGGTTGGAAGGGGTGAGACCCGCAGTGAAAAATGGGATGCTTTAGTGAGGGCGAAAGTTAAGCTAATAGCATTTTAGGGCGAATTGAGACCGAAAGGAGATATTCATTGCCCCTTAGACCGACACATCGACTGATCTGTGACCTTAACTGCGATTGACTGACGTTCATTAATTACCCGATATCCTAGTTCCCTCTTTCTTCTGTTAATTTCTCTTATTAATTTTTCTCTTTCTTTAATCTTATTAGTTTAGTCAAAACATTTAAAAACCCCCAACTGTGACACTAGACAGACTAAATTAACAAGTAGATAGTGACCGCCTCCCTGTGGAGATCGACCCTACTTATCGCTAGCTTCTGTTAGTTATATTTAGGTATTTATTTTTGGTACAGAAACGACCGTATCAAATTTTGGCGCCGTTGCCGGGGATGCAACTATTTATTTGTTTAACTTTGTTGTTCTTAGCCTCAAGGGATTTTTCCCTTGAGGCCGTTCTAATCTTTTCCTTTAGTGCTGTTTTGATAGGCCTTACAGGTTCTACCTAGACAGTTCTAGGTAAAAGATCGTCAAAGGGAAGGCTTGAGTACCTTTGACCCGTCACCTATATCCCATTATATGGCGCAGCAGGTGATTTACTGCGGGAGATGTGGTGCTGCTGAGCACAATGCAGCCTTTTGCATGGCAGAAAATGACGAGGTCCTCGAGTTCAGGCTTTGGGGACGAGCTAAACATTCCTCTGTAGTTGTGCCGCCGCATCTACCCTATCAACGAGGCTACCAAGAGCCTCCGTTTGTCTGGCCACCGCAACAACAAATTCCTCCTGATATACGAAAAGAAGAGATTGCGGAGCTGAAATCTTTATTGGAGACACTTGCATCCAAAAGGCAAGAGTGTGATAGGCGTATGGAACCTCAACTCATTGAGCTGGAGTCTGAAATTGCTCAGTTAGCAGGTGAGTCGGATAGTAGGCAACCAGAAGAGGTATACTTTGCCGAGAGCGGTTTTTCCCGTGAAAAAACCGTGTTGCCCAATGCTGAGGAAGAATTTTATGACTCGGATTACGAAGTTCTATCATATTTTAATGCCTTACACGAGGATTTCAGCACTGTACAGGAGGAATCACTTGATCGAGTGACTTATATTAGTCGATCGAATGAATTTCCAGAAAAACCGTTCGATCGAGTAATTCAAAGTACTCGATCGAGTGAAAATCAGGAAGAAAGTTCTCGATCGGATGACAATTCTACTCGATCGATTAGTCTGGCCAGCGAGAGCATTGATTCGTCATGTGGGTTTGTTCTAGATGACGATTTTGATGATGATAATGGATACGGTGAATCTCCCCTATTCAAAGCCGAGTTGGATGCACTTGAGGCTGCGATTTACGGGGTGAAATCCACTGAGGAGGGTGACGAGGAAGCAGCTGAGTCGGTAATTGCTCCTAGCACGGAAGAGGTAATAAATTTCTTTATCTATGATTCCACCGTTGAGAGCAACCAATCCGAGGTAGTAAACGATAATTCTATTATTGTTAGTTTGAACAGTACAATGCCTCATTTTACTCATGCTTCGTATTTCAATAATGTACCCTCTCCCAGATGGTTAATTAATTTAACCGACTTTCACCGTACTTGTCATCTTGAAATTGTTAATCTGAAACGGGGCCCTAATTTATCGTCAATTGCTCCGGCGCTCCTTTATTATGTGGATAAATTTAGGAGCTCTCATAGGAAAGTTGTTAGACTTAAACAGTTGAACATTTTTATTTCCTATATTTTTATTCCACTGTGGTGCTACTTACATTTTTGTGTAGCACATGCGCAGCTGTTTGATCGGTTGCTGCGCGCTTTGAGCTGTTTTGATTATGACTGATTAGAGAGGCTCAAAGAAAAAGAAGGTCGAGCTGGGACCTGACTGAAGCTAGCGCTGTCCGGAGGCAACCCGGAGATTTTGTTTTTCATTTTCTATTTCCTTTCAGTTGTAATAAATGGTTTTCATACCATAGACTATCTCAGCTACGCGTGTTTTGTTGGTTTGCGGGCTATTTTTATTGCGTTTGGCAGGTATACACTGGAGATTACTCGATCGAGTGCCTTTTGTACTCGATCGAGGGCTTTTGCTGCTGTTTTACTCGATCGAGCACTCTCATTCTACTCGATCGAGCACCTGCGAAAAGAGAACAACTCGATCGACCACTATTCCTCTCGATCGAGCTGTTTTGGACGCCCTTTGACTTGGATTTGCTTCTTATGACGATATTTGAGCTATTTAGCGACCTCCCACGTTGCTGGCTGGTTTGGGGAGGTCCCTTATTCGCGTTATCTTGTAAGCTTTCCGCTTTTACTCTCTTTCTTTTTTAGTTTGCATTTCCTTTCCATGTTTTGGTATAATGAGGGCATTGTACGGTTTGGTTTGGGGAGGTTATGCATCCATATCTGTGTCTGCATATTGTTTTTCTGTTATCATGTTTAATTTATGTATGCATCGTTGTTTATTTTTATTAAAATTAAAAAATCTCAAAAAAATTAAAAAAATTGATAAAAGTGAAAAAATTTCATGTTTATTTTTGCATATAGGTTGAGTCGGAACGGTAGATTTCTATGATGACGATATTGCTCTATAATTTGTCTTTTTGCTTAAGCCTTGCTTTGAACTTTTATCTTTTTAGCATTGTCGTTTTGCATATCTACGAGTTTATGTTAAAATTTAGCTGAACGAATAGACTTGACCTGAAATTTTGGCAACTTACTTATAATTTCTAAGATTTAGAGCCTTATAAGCTGGAATCATTTATGACCAGTTTAATGTAGGATTGTGAGTAGTTACTCCTTGCATAGCATGTTCATCAATTTGCACGTATATGAAATTCAATTGCTTTTTGCCTACATACATTCGGGTTAGTGGTTGGTGTCACATGCAGGGAGGTGCTTACAATTTCCCTTTCTTTCATTTTTACCCATTTAACTCCACATTAGCCAAATTTGCCTGTTGACCCTTAGCTACATTCCAAATTTAGCCTGCCTCGTCAAGCTAGTTTAGTGTATGTTTTGCGGTATATATTTCATTGTGCCAAGTTTGGTTCGTATTCTGTTGATTCGGAGTTGGTAATCTAAGAAGAAAGGGAGGATGATGAAAAAAGATTTGAAAAAGAAAGAAAAAAAAAGAATTGAAAAAGAAAAAAAACGTGGAAGAAAAGAAAAGAAGAAACCGAAAAAAAAGAAGAAAAAGAAAAAACAAGATTTCGAAAAAGAAAAGATGTTGTTTGATGAGACGGTTTTGCTCCTATGCTTTATTTACATTTATTGAGGAGTAATTTCAGTTCGGTTTGGTGAGTTTTGTGCCAAATGAAGGGCACATGTTCTTAACTCATAATTGAGTTGGAAATGTATGTTGTTACATGGTTTTGTTTAGGTACTAGCTTGATCACCTATAACTCCACATTCCCATAAATGTTTTGCCTTTTCTTACCCATTGCCTCACTTTACCATATTTTTGTAAGCCCTCGGCTATGACAGGACCTTGATTGGTTGGAATGTATGTATGGTAACTAGAATTGTCTATCATATTAGTTGCATGCATGTTTATGTAGGTCGTAGTCTAGGTGAGCGACTATTCTTTCTTTCTCTCTTACATATATATGTTCACCCTTTGCTTCATAAGAGAAGAGTGACCCGTGAGAGTCCATTATTAAAGGTCTTGCAAGGTCGACGGTTCAAATTTATTATAAATGATGCATGTCCTAAATATGTTGTTTTACGCCCTATTTTACACGCATTTCAGAGCTCATTTGTGTAGTTTAAGCTACCATTTTCCCTATTTTCGTCTACTTTCATATTTTTATGTAATATTGCAGATTATTGCGGAAATGAGTAGATATCGAGCCGAATCCGTCCCCGAGTGCTAGTCATTGCATTTGACGTGAAGTATTTACTCGGGAAACGAACTTGGTGCGCATTTCGAGGCCTGAAAGACAACTTTATGAAGAATTTAGAAGCGACTACCAGCTACAGTGGTCGATCGACTGATGCCTATAGTCGATCGACCAGAGCACGACTTCCAGTAGCTCCTGTACAGTGCAGTCCAGTCGATCGACCGGTCCCATTGGTCGATCGACCAAACCGTTAATTCTGACGTGAATTAATAGAACGAGATTTCCGAAGCCCATTGTAATTAGGTTTTAGGAAATAAGAATCACGTTGTATTCTTATATAACGTAGCTTTAGGTTTCAGTTTTTATCATCCAGTTTTATCATCAAGTTCTTAATATACAATTCGATATTCATTAGTTTTAGTTTTTCCATCAGTAAAGTTTTCTTTGCATTCGGTTTTGATCTTTCCTCTTCAATTCTCCCTATGGTATTTTTTGTTCCTTCGTTTAATACTCCCTGCTTTAATTCGTTCGTAGTATATAATTGGTAGATTATAATTCCCAAAGCCAATTATCGTTATGTTAATTGTTCATTTTATTAATTTAAGTATGAATTCGAATGCTTTAATTGTTGATTTTATTGCTGTCATTATTTCTAGTATGAGTAGCTAAATACCCTGTGCTAGGATGTAGGGGATCTGTAGATTAGGCGGCTTTAGAATTAGGAAGACCTAGATCGCGCCATGGTCGATCGACTGGGTTACCTGGTCGATCGACTGGCCTCGTGAGATTTGCTTCGTTTTAATTAATTTAATTACTATATTTGACGAATCGAGTGCACGCGACTAGTTGAATGTTTAGGAATTGACCGACCCAGTAAGATCGAAAGATAGGGGAGGGATATAGACTACCTAATTAAGACGACTAAATTAATAAGATCGAGAGATAAGTTAATTTAGACTTTTAAGTCACTTTTCAGGACGAAAGTTAGCATTAGTGATATTAGGGACCCGTAGCGAGATCGAAAGATGCTACCTGTTAAGAATGGACCGAGAGGACTTCTTATTTTCCCGTCTCACGTGATTGTTTTAGACCTACCTAGTGTACTGCCGCCGAAACTATAGTGAACCGATCATCTTAGTACCCTTTTAATATTTGATTTCATTCACTTCTTTTATTAGCTCGTTTATTTGTCTTAGCTTTGTTGCCTTTAGCTATAGATCACTCAAAACAAACCCCCACTCATTTGTTACTTTAAGACTAAAATCAGACAACTAATAATTGCATCGCCTCTCGTGGTTCGACCCGACGCCACTAGCTATAGTAGTAGTTTGGAAATATAAATTTATCTTTGGTACTCTACGACGGTATCAAATTTTGGCGCCGTTGCCGGGGAGGCAATTGTTTAAATTTTTAGTTGTTTTTATTTTAGTCTTTTCTCAGTTTAAGGGACATCTGTTCCTTAAACTCTTCTTATATTCTACTCGTAGTTTCATCTTATGCGCAGGTCACAGGGTGGTGAATTACTACCATTCAAAACTGAGATTGAGAAGACTTTGCGTGAGTTGAGACGATCATCTAGAGTATTGCCGACAGAGGAAGAGCTGAGTACTCTGTCCAGTTACTACGAGAACGAGCTATTTGAGGAGGATCCACCTTCATCTCCTATTTCCACTTCTTCAGCTGAGACCGTCACATCTCCAGATATGGCTGAAGAAGCAAGTATAGCTAGTCACTCGGAGCCAACAACTGAGAATCTCTATAAGGGATTCGCACTGCCAGGGACGGATAGAAAATTCGAGCCAAAACCGTCTTATATCAACTTGGTTGAGAGGAACCAATTTGGGGGAGCTGCAAATGAAGATGCAGCCAAACATATGGAGACGTTCATTGACTACTGCTGTTCCATACCCCCACCAACTGGTGTGACCCAGGACCAGGTGAAGGAGACTATGTTCATATTCTCTCTTTGTGATGCTGCAAGGGAATGGTACCGAGACCTGGATCGAGCTGCTAGTGGGATAACTGACTGGAATTCTCTGGCCCTAGTGTTCTATAAGAAGTATTTCTCTGCCTCGAAGACCAATGTGATTAGAGCTCAGACCACGAGCTTTAAACAGGGTCCTGATGAAGATTTTCATGAGGCATGGGTCCGTTTCAAGAGACTAGTGCGAACCATTCCGCACCATGGGTTTGAGAAATGGTTTTTGTGCAACCAATTCTACAATGGTCTTTATGATGATCAAAGAGCTATCTTAGATGCTGCAGCCAATGGGAGATTTCAAGAAAATAGTGGTGAGACAAAGGGGTGGAAAATCATTGATGGCATTGCCACCCATAAAGCTGAGCATGGGAATTCTAGAGGAAATCAGAGAAGATCGGCTGAATCTCCTGCTGTAGCTGCAATAGAAGCCCTTACTGCGAGGTTTGACAAGATAGATTTTGGGGGATCCCAAAAAGGAGGGATTTATAAAGTTAATGCAGTTTCAGACTGTCCCTTTATATGCAAGAGGTGTGGAGCTGAGGGACACGTTTCGGATTTTTGTCCAAGTTCAACTGAAGTATGTGCTGCCTTTCAACATTATGGGCAGACTGGTACATATCTCGATCCCTCTAATGTCCACCCCAATTTGAGGTGGACTAACCAGAATGTCCTTAATCCGGGACCACAAAGAAAATGAACAAAGAGCAGCAGTTATGTGCCCCCTCATAAGCAAAGCAGAAACTGCAAAAGCCTATGTATGTTCCGCAGCAGCAGCAGCAGTCCCATGGCTCCGATTTTGCCGAGTTGAAAAATTTGTTGCTAAAGGAGTCTCAAGCTAGAGAGGTCGGGATGAAAATGTTGGAGAGTCAAATTGCCCAATTGGCAAGCAAGAGTGCAACTCGAGCTCCGGGGCAATTACCATCGCAGCCGGATCAAAAGGAGACCCTAAATGCTATCACTTTGAGGAGTGGGTCCACCCTTGATGGGCCCGCTATGGTCGAGGAAGCTACTGGAAAAGATGAGGCGGAACCAAGTAAGAAGAAGGCTGTAACGAACAATGGCAAGAAAAAGACGATCAACAGGTATGTCAGTCGATCGACTGACATACCCGGTCAATCGATTGAAACACGCAATGATGATGCCTTCTCGGTTCAGAGAAGTCGATCGATCGATCGACCAACATGGTCGATCGACTGAGGACGCTGCTGATATTGAGCCTTTTCGTCCTCCAATGCCAAATAACTTGAGGGACCACTTATTTCGGGGTACGACGACCCCGAAATTATTGAGGGAAGACCCAAATGCTGATGGGTCAGTTCCGGTTCCAAAGTATGATCCGATGACGATTAATGGTTCATTTTTGAGACGGTCTGAAGAGGATTCGAGCTATAACAAAGACAAGGTCGTGGATTTTCAGCCTAAATCCACTGATGCCGGTATGCGAGACCTAGAGGAGAGGGCTAAGTTGCTTCTTACATCCCCTTATCCGGAGAGATTGGTGCCGACGAAGGAACAGGTAACGTTTAACAAATTTGAGAATGTTATTCGTATCTTAAATGTGCAAGTTCCTTTTCTTGAATTAGTTAATCAAGTGCCTGCTTACATGAAATTTATGAAGCAACTTTTATCCAAAAAGAAGTCACTTGATACTGTGCAATCTGTCGCACTAACTGAGGAATCATGTTCTTATTTAACTCATACTGCACCCCATAAGCTAGAAGACCCAGGTAGTTTTTCAGTCCCATGTAATATTGGCACCTTTTCTATTGAGAAGGCATTATGTGACCTAGGAGCCAGTATTAGTGTCATGCCTTTGAGTATTGCTAGGAAGTTGAAATTGACCAGGTTTGTAGTTACTAACATGACAGTACAGATGGCTGATCGATCTGTGGTCCAGCCTATAGGAGTCTTAGAAGACATTCCTGTGCAAATAGGAAAGTTCTTTTTCCCAGTTGACTTCGTTGTGTTAGATATGCCCGAGGATGCCCACATTCCTATCATTTTGGGTAGACCATTTCTGCACACTGCTGGTGCAGTTATAGATGTTGGCTCAGGGACATTGACTTTTAAGGTAGGGAAACATTCCATTGTCTTTGCCCAGACAGCTAAGAAGAAAGACCCCATGTGGCCAGTAACTTGTAATGTGGTTTCTGAAAAGAAATCCTATTTTGTGCTTTCTGACATGCCTGCCCCTATGCCTATTCCTGTTGTAACACCTCCGCCCCAGATTGGGAGCGCATTGGAGGAAGATTCTTCTGTTTTGGATATTGTAGGAGCTGGTTTAGGGAAGGAAGAGCCGCATGTTGCTCCAGCTGTGAAGGAGCCAATCGTTCAAAGAGGCGGCTTAGGATGTCTTAGCTATGGCACTGATGAGGAGCCTGATGAGGAGCCAGTCAAGGTGACGGAGTCCGACTTGGATTTTGATGAGCCAGATGAAGTCATTCCTTGGGAAGATGTTGAAGCTGTTGATCCGTTGAGTTCTGCGGATGTTGAAGTTGATAGGAGTGCCACTGAGGAGATGAGCACTGTAGAGGCTACCTCTTGTAGCCAGAAGCCGAGCAAGTGGGCCATTCCGTGGCCATTCTTGATCAATTATTAGTTGATTAAGGCTTTTACAAAACATTTTATTGCCTTTGTTATACCTTCTTTTTATTGCTTTTGTGTGCACGAGACTTCGCATTTTAATTGGTTTGCTTAGGATTTAAATATTTTAGTCTGTTACTTCGAGTTTTGCGCAATTTTGGGCGCGTTATTATGTGTATTTGCAGGTTTATCGACCATGTTGGCTCAATTTATTGAGCTAATTCGAAGAAAATCAGAACTTACAGCAGGTTTTCCAGTCGATCAACTGCCTCCTATGGTCGATCGACTGAGCTGCGAATTCCAGGAGCTTCTGTTCCTGTTCACTCTGGTGATTGACGATAAATTAGGGCCGAAACTATAGTGAACCGATCATATTAGTACCCTTTTAATATTTGATTTCATTCACTTCTTTTATCAGCTCGTTTATTTGTCTTAGTTTTGTTGTTTTTAGCTATAGATCACTCAAAACAAACCCCCACTCATTTGTTACTTTAAGACTAAAATCAGACAACTAATAATTGCATCGCCTCTCTGTGGTTCGACCATGACTGCCACTAGCTATAGTAGTAGTTTGGAAATATAAATTTATCTTTGGTACTCTACGACGGTATCAATAAACATCCTACAACTCGTTTGCATTTGACTATTGCTATAAGTGTTAGTTTGCTTGCATTAAATTGGTTTAAGTGGGCATTTGTAGCTAGCTCTGAGTTATCTTTTCCGTTCCATTAGTTTGCATTTAGTTTACTCGAGGACGAGTAAAGGTTTGGTTTGGGGAGATTTGATACGTGCATTTTATATAGTCCTTTTAGGCCTTTTTATGCACGTATTTCTATGATATTATCGTAGTTTATGCTACGAAATGCCCCGAATATGCTACTTTGGTGTGTTTTGCTCTATTTACAGGAATGAACCAGAAAGTAGTGAAATCAAGCCTTTTATCGTCCGTTTTGCATGCATTTGGAGGAAGAGTGAATTTGGAGCGGAAATATAGCTGTCTTGGGATGCGTGAAGCTGTTTCAGGAGTTAAAAGGATAAGTCAAAGCTGAAACTAACGGAGTTGTGAGCTGCTGAAGTCAAAGTCACTCGATCGAGTACATTTCTGGTCGATCGAGTGTTTCTGCTAGGAATAATAAGTCGATCGAATAGAATATATGGTCGATCGAATAGTGGCTTATTAGTGTTTACTCGATCGAGTGATACTTTTAGTCGATCGAGTAGTTTGAGCTAGGATTTGCTCGATCGAGTGGTTCTAAATCACTCGCTCGAGTGGATTCTCTTATGGGCTTGGGCTTTTAGTTTTAATCCGTCATTAGGTTAATTAATAATCCTATTTTCTTATAAATAGGAAGGTAGGACGTCATTTGTAACTCTCTTCCAGACCTTATACACTACTTTTCTTCTGTTTTCTACTGTTCTCTATTCCTTTCTCTTTCCGGATCTGCTGTAATTCTTTCTTTCCCTTTCCTCTTTAATTTATATAATGTTTATTATTCTCTCTTCCCTTGTTATTTCCTTTATAATTATGTCTAGCTAAATTCCCTGCTAGGATTAGGTGATTCAATGAATAGATGTTAATTGCTAATTAGGTTTATAGATTCGTCGTTGTAGTTATGTCTATGTTGTTAATCGCTGCTATAAATGTATCCTGCTAGTTGATTCGAAGCAATTAGCTTTTTAACCTTGGTAAGCCTTAACCTAGACCGAAAGGTTGGAAGGTGTGAGAACCGCAGTGAACAATAGGATGCTTTAGTGAGGGCGAAAGTTAAGCTAATAGCATTTTAGGGCGAATTGAGACCGAAAGGAGATATTCGTTGCCCCTTAGACCGACACATCGACTGATCTGTGACCTTAACTGCGATTGACTGATGTTCATTGATGACCCAAAATCCTAGTTCCCTTCTCTTACTGTTAATTTCTCTCATTCTTTTTCCTCTTGCCTTAATCTCGTAGTTTAATTAAATCAATTTCAAACCCCCATTAGTGACATTAGACAGACCGAGTAGACAAGTGAATAGTGACCGTCTCCCTGTGGAGATCGACCCTACTTACCGCTGACTTCTGTTAGTAGTATCTAGGTATTTTATTTTTGGTACATAACGACAGTATCAAATTTTGGCGCCGTTGCCGGGGATATCTCTTTATTCTTATTCTTTATTTATTCATGTTTAGCTAATTCTCTCTGCTAGGATTAGGGTAGTCAATGGACTGATGTTAAATTGCTAATTAGGTTTATAGGTTGTCGTTGTTGTTTTAGTCTATGTTGTTAGTCGTTGCTTTAATTGTATCCTGCTAGTTGAATCGATGCAATTAGCCTTTTTAACCTTGGTAAGCCTTGACCTAGACCGAAAGGTTGGAAGGGGTGAGACCCGCAGTGAACAATGGGATGCTTTAGTGAGGGCTAAAGTTAAGCTAATAACATTTTAGGGTGAATTGAGACCGAATGGAGATATTCATTGCCCCTTAGACCGACACGTCGACTGATCTGTGACCTTAACTGCGATTGACTGACGTTCATTGATGACCCGATATCCTAGTTCCCTCTTTCTTCTGTTAATTTCTCTTATTAATTTTTCTCTTTCCTTAATCTTATTAGTTTAGTCAAAACATTTAAAAACCCCCAACTGTGACACTAGACAGACTAAATTAACAAGTAGATAGTGACCGCCTGTAACGCCCCGTAATTTCGGACCGTTAATATATTTCGGAAATAATTTATTAATCAATAAAATTTGATATTTAAGTATTTAAAGTGAAAATAATTCAAAGAAATATAATTTTATTATATTTTGAAGAAAAGTATTTATTTTGATAGTTTCGAAATGTTTAAAAATAGTTTAAACCGTGTAAAACTTTTTATTTCGAAATAAGGGCGTATCGGGGGAAAATGACAATTCTTTTGAACATTGGGTAAACGAATTTGGAAATGGGTCGTATGAATACTCAATTTTTTTGTAATCTCGTGTTTAAAAACTTTGGTCTTGTCGGAATTTGCATTTGACTTACGGTTTTAATTATTATCGAAACGAGTCAAAACCGACTCGAAAAATCCCGACTCAAACCCGCTCTTTCCTTTCTTTCTCTCCTTTACCGCGGACACCTCTTCCCCTTCCCCTTTCTTTTCTGATTTTTCTGCCCAACTACCTTCCCTTGAGCATTCTATCACAAAAACACCATTTTTGTATAAACTTAAGCATTTCTAAGCTGTTTTCGTCATAATTTCTTCGTTTCTTGTCGGATTTTCACATAATTTATATTTCCGGAATCCTCTCGTCGAGATCTACCTCCTGGTATATTTTAATTTCAGTTTTCTTGAAGTTGTTTTAAGACGATTTTTGGGTATAATTTCGGTTTTGGTGATTTTTGTTGTATTTTTGTTGTTTTTAATAGGTGAAGATTATGAGGATGATGTGGGGGACTCCTATATAGTAAAGGAGGATGGGTAGCTACTGTTTTTAGGGTTTTCGCAAGGGTTATTTTGCCTTTTTCTAGCTTAAGGTAACATATTTCGAGTTACTCGACGAAAGATCGTCACATGCTTTGATTTTTGTATGTTTGGGTGATTTTTAATTGAGTAGAAATTTTCACATGTTTAAATTTGATGCATGCATGGTTAATTCATGTCTTTTGGTTAGTTTAAGTTAGGATATTAGTATGGGAACGATTAATTAATGTTCAGACGGTCTTATAATGAATAAAAATGGAAAAAAAGAGGAGTAATGGTGGCGGCAGCGGGCCCGGCAGCAGCCCGGCAGGCCCACGGCTGGCCCATGGCTGGCGCGGGTCGGTCCGTTGCTTGTTTCGCGATTTTTCGTACAATATTGGTCATTTCGGGTTAATTAATGTTAAAGTTGTATAAGTCACATATGAGTACACTTTTAAATTGAATCATACTAGTAGTAGAAATTATTCTTATATTGGTAGTTAGCATATGTTAGTATGGGTTATAAAATGAAATGGTAATAAAAAGGCTTAAAATGAATAATGTTAGTAGTAAAGATAATGAGGTTGGTAAAATTAAGCTTATATTGATAATTATCAAATGTTAGGATAGTTTATAAGTTGAAATTGTAATGATTAGGCTCAAGGTAAATTTTATAGCAATAATTGCCATGTTTTGATGATTGTGCCGAAAACTGAGCCTCAGTCAATTGAGTGATTGGTCAGCCGCAATTTGACCCGTACCTGTCGCAGGGCTGGGGTTGCGGGTAAAAATTCGGTTGGATGAAATTTTGAATGAATTAGATAATCGGCCTTTTTCTTGTTTTAGGCCATTTATTATATCTCTATTTCACATGTGTAGTTAGTTGAATTTAAGTAGCATCTTATATTGTAGAAATGGCCCTAGATTCTCCTGAAGCCTTTAACATGGTTAATATTGTTAGAATTAGAAATTAGTATTAAATACTTATTGAGGATTCTGTTGGATTGTATGCTGAATAGACATTTATATAGCCTTTCACATGATAGAATGTTAGAATTTATGTTGGTAAATAGAACTTTTTGCCCTCTTATGGTTAAGTGGGTGTCTTACTTGACTTGTGTGGTGAGTCTTGTGTGGTGTGGGCTAAAGTATTCAAGCTGGGACTAGCTGGGACTAGGTCCTAGGTGAGTATTTCGGCCTTCATCATAGATAGGTCTTTATAGTCTTTGACGAGTATATGTTCACTGCTTGATAGCCTTTGTGTTCCTGACTAGTGGATTTATATCCAAGTTGGGGCATGACCTCAGTTACTTATTTTGATAGTAAGTGGTCAGCTTAAGTACTAGCCAACCCTTTGGTGGACTCCTTAGGGTACTCACTTTGTTTTAGAAAAATTGTGGGTCTTGGGTGCGGTGGTGTGTATCCGCATGTCTAGGTCTGCGCAGATTTTAGGCTAGGGTTGTGTTGTCTCTTGGCCATGTTTTATTAATATTAACCGCTGAGCCAAGATACCGGTTCGATTACCTTCCCTACCTCGTGGTATAGACTCGAGTTACAGAGTGACTATTGACCGTGCTAAGAACTTATGCCTGTCTTTGATATATTGCCTTTCTTGTATGGTGATTTTATGAATCTGTAATAGGTGAGATGTAAGCGGTTTCTGATTGATAAAGTTTGGATTACTATTTGAATTATATGATTCACATGATAGTTTAGTTTGGTCAGTTTAGGGGTCATAGGTTAGATTTACATGATAATTACATTGTTTGTCATATTGTTTACATGTTTTACTACATGTTACATTAATTTTGACGAATCGTGGCTGAGAGGACTCGAAGTTACTCCCCACTGAATTGTGGGTTTCGTGTTTGTATAAAATGCGATTGACAGGTTGTTGATGCTTTGTTGGGGTCACAGACGAGCTAGTGAGCATAAGGAACCTTGGACCTAGTTTTGGCTATTCTATTAGTAAACCTTTTACCTTTTGGTTTTGTATATAATTTGAAGGGACATATGTCTCCCTTTTCTATTTTTGGTTTGTATCATTCTATTTTCTTATTTAGCTATGGCATGTAAAGTAGTTCGTTAGCATTGCAGATTTTGGCACCCGCCTCTTGGGAATGTTGGAAATGTTGTGATTGGTTTAGAATTTTTTTGAAATTTACAGGTTTTTGTCTAGTTGAACCAATTACAAACATATCATACCAGTTTTTCTGTAGAATTTACGTAATTAATTAAGGCTAGATTTAAGGGTGTCACAGTTGGTATCAGAGCCTATTGCTCCCGACGCACGTTTGTGCACCCCACTTAAAATCACTTGACCTTTAAATAATAAACTTGAGAGATGGGTAGGATGGGTAGATTTAGGATTTTATGTGGTAGTCTGTTTGTGATTGCTAATTGTTAGGTACTAATTGATTTTCTCTTTTGTAAGATGGCTCTCCAATAGATGTAGATAATGCAATCTTACCTTAGTCTTCCAATCTCGTTGTTTATTCCTCTTTCAAATTCCTCTTCTCTCGCCTTGGTAACTACCTTTCAATTCCTTCTCCCGATTCATCTTAGGTTCGTTTTCTTCTTATAATAAAGCCCATGTGGACATCTTCCTTTTATTCCGCAGGATAGTCCCCTTGTTCAAGAGAACCCGGTTTTGAGAGAATGTAACATTGGAGAGCGTGAACGAGTTGAGAAATTGATTGTTAAGGTTTGAGTGGTATAGGAGAATATAACTTGGGATCCTTTGGTTAGACTTGTTAGTTGTGCATGATATGAGAGCCTAGTGAGTTGAGGAATACCTTTGGATTTATGTCTATTGCGAGCTTATTTGTTATAGATGATTGAGCATGGGTACTACCTTAGCACATAAGATGGAATGAACCTGAGCTACTTCATTTGAGAGTCTCAATGTTTCTTGTGGAAAAATTAAGGAATGATAGTTAGCCCTAATCCTTGTAGGCCTTGAAAGGAATACAATAGGACATTGACGTTGCTTAATGGTTTGGTATCGTACTTTGGAATTAGTTAGTTTGTTAAACCTTTTGAGTTGACCAAATTTAGTATAGAGTAGCCCTTGTTGACTTTATTAATCATATCTGAATTTGGGAATTTTGGTGGAAAGTTGTTCGATGTAGTTCGTGAGTTCAAAGATGCGATTCTAATTCATGGTATCGGAGACTAGAAGTATTAAGTGGTGAGATGAGGGAGTAAACAAGCCATGGTACTTGGGGATGACATAGCAAGTGAAGTTCGATGACGAGAATTGTAAAGGAGATACCTTGGGACTTGGATTGTAACAAATGAATTTGTGTGGTGAATTGATTTTGGCTCTTAGAACCAATTGAGTTGAGGAATACCTACCATTGTGGAGTCCTTGTTAGTCCTATGATTTGGTAGACTTTTGAGGCTTTGTTGAGCACCTTAGTGATGTAACCTTATCATATCGATCATAGGCTTTGATGAGTGTTTGGTAAGCGGTAACCCTTTCATTATGCCGCTTCTGTTCTCCTTCCCTTCTCTTTAACGTTTGTTGAACCCTGTTCTTATGCCAAAGTTTATGTATCTTCTTCTTGCCCTAGATATCTTCTTAACTCGAATACCTCTTATTTTTGTCAACCGTTATCTTTACGGTCTGACTCCTTAGTTTCCTAACTTGTCAGGCTCATGCATCCTTCGAAAATATTTTACCGTTTCTCTATTCCGTTATAACTCCTTATCTACTTAGTATAGTTGGTACCTTGTTGACCATGTTTACAGAGTTAGTGGGATGTGATTTGAGGATTTTTGTATTTTGATTTTTGTCGGGAATTAGTGTAGGAGTTTGTGTCTGTATTGGACCATGTGATATGAGCGCTAGATTTTTGGTGGAATTCTTATGATGGCAATGTTGTAGTCTCCTTGCGAGTTAAGGTTTGCGTGTTTTGTTGGTATAAGACCCACTTTGGTTTCAATTTGATGATGAGACTAATGGGATTAGTTTACCTGGGTGGAGTATTTCTATGGTTATTTTGGATTTGTTTTGGGCATTGTCGTTCGGGGATTGTCGTTTGTCATATGATCCTTACTTCACGGAATTGGGGATTTATAGTTAAGTCTGTGGATTGTTATTGTAAATTTGGACCTTATATTTAATCCTTTGAGGAATCTTTCTATTGGAATTGGAATATTGTTGGGAAGTAGGATAGTGAATCTTGAGTAAACCGATCAGATGATTTGTGTGATGAACCCATTTATCTTATAGTTAGTGCTAATTATGGATTGAATAGTGCAACTTGTTGCTTGTGGGTTGGTTTCAAGCATGAATGCGTTTGAGAATATTGAATCTTGGTAAGGGTATAATATTGTTACTAGTTTCGACTTTAGATTTTGAGTTTGTTTGATGGAGGATACTGGTGGAAACATTTTGATTGGGAAACTGTTAAGTTATAATTGTAGAGGATAGGGTTGTCTCAAGGATTAACTTATGAGTAGACTTGTCGAGGAGTGGTTCAGATGGCTCTTTGGATTAGTGTGCCTCTGGTTGTTGCCCTGTTGATGTTCGGAGGACCTAGTAGGATGACTCTGTGGTTGGATAATTGAGTGAACCTTTCTCGATGTACCGATCTTCCTAATTCCGATCTCCGACAATTGTCATTCTTGCTATTCTGGCTTGTTCCGTTGTGCTCGCCTTTATGGAACTCATTTGACCTCTTGAGTAAAGCGTCTTGTTCGTTGACATCTTTATTGACTTCATCCAAAAATTCCACCTGTAAAAGTTCAATTCCTTCTTGTCTATTGGGTGTGAGTTCCCTATCGCGACTTGCACTTCTCATTTCCGAGTTGTTTTCCATCTTGCATAGATTCTATATAGTTTGAGGAAACTTTTGGTTCATTTACTTGGAGTAAATTTACAAATTGACCTTTTTCTATAACATTTGAACATGATTTCTCACTCTCTTTCAACCCTAGTGTTCGATTGGATATCTAAGCTATTTCTCGTTTTGTGTAATGATTCCTTTTCTTACTCTTTTCCCGAGTTACTAAGCCTTATTTAATTATAATTAGTAAAGATATTGTTCTTATTATAGAATTTTAAACTAAAAGTTTGAAAATGCTTGTATGATTTTCAATGGTTTTAACATTAGTGAATGTTGAATCTCGTTGTTGGTGACGTCCCAATAATGGGTTTTCTCATTTATTGGTGTAGAAATATTTTTATATCTTGATATGAATATGGATGTTCTTGTCTGATCAACAAGAGTATCACCGTTTCATTGAAAAGATACCTATATTTTCTAATAACTATAATTTCTCATTCTAAGTTTCGAGGACGAAACTTTTTAAAAGGAGGGGTGATTGTAACGCCCCGTAATTTCGGACCGTTAATATATTTCGGAAATAATTTATTAATCAATAAAATTTGATATTTAAGTATTTAAAGTGAAAATAATTCAAAGAAATATAATTTTATTATATTTTGAAGAAAAGTATTTATTTTGATAGTTTTGAAATGTTTAAAAATAGTTTAAACCGTGTAAAACTTTTTATTTCGAAATAAGGGCGTATCGGGGGAAAATGACAATTCTTTTGAACATTGGGTAAACGAATTTGGAAATGGGTCGTATGAATACTCAATTTTTTTGTAATCTCGTGTTTAAAAACTTTGGTCTTGTCGGAATTTGCATTTGACTTACGGTTTTAATTATTATCGAAACGAGTCAAAACCGACTCGAAAAATCCCGACTCAAACCCGCTCTTTCCTTTCTTTCTCTCCTTTCCCGCGGACACCTCTTCCCCTTCCCCTTTCTTTTCTGATTTTTCTGCCCAACTACCTTCCCTTGAGCATTCTATCACAAAAACACCATTTTTGTATAAACTTAAGCATTTCTAAGCTGTTTTCGTCATAATTTCTTCGTTTCTTGTTGGATTTTCACATAATTTATATTTCCGGAATCCTCTCGTCGAGATCTACCTCCTGGTATATTTTAATTTCAGTTTTCTTGAAGTTGTTTTAAGACGATTTTTGGGTATAATTTCGGTTTTGGTGATTTTTGTTGTGTTTTTGTTGTTTTTAATAGGTGAAGATTATGAGGATGATGTGGGGGACTCCTATATAGTAGAGGATGATGGGTTGCTACTGTTTTTAGGGTTTTCTCAAGGGTTATTTTGCCTTTTTCTAGCTTAAGGTAACATATTTCGAGTTACTCGACGAAAGATCGTCACATGCTTTGATTTTTGTATGTTTGGGTGATTTTTAATTGAGTAGAAATTTTCACATGTTTAAATTTGATGCATGCATGGTTAATTCATGTCTTTTGGTTAGTTTAAGTTAGGATATTAGTATGGGAATGATTAATTAATGTTCAGACGGTCTTATAATGAATAAAAATGGAAAAAAAAGAGGAGTAATGGTGGCGGCGGCCAGGGCCTGAAGCAGGCCGGGCAGGCCCACGGCTGGCCCATGGTCGGGCGCGGTCGGTCCGTTGCTTGTTTCGCGATTTTTCGTACAATATTGGTCATTTCGGGTTAATTAATGTTAAAGTTGTATAAGTCACATATGAGTACACTTTTAAATTGAATCATACTAGTAGTAGAAATTATTTTTATATTGGTAGTTAGCATATGTTAGTATGGGTTATAAAATGAAATGGTAATAAAAAGGCTTAAAATGAATAATGTTAGTAGTAAAGATAATGAGGTTGGTAAAATTAAGCTTATATTGATAATTATCACATGTTAGGATAGTTTATAAGTTGAAATTGTAATGATTAGGCTCAAGGTAAATTTTATAGCAATAATTGCCATGTTTTGATGATTGTGCCGAAAACTGAGCCTTAATCCCTTTGACTGATTCGATGTCAGTCAATTGAGTGATTGGTCAGCCGCAATTTGACCCGTGCACTGCCGCAGGTCAGGGTTGCGGGTAAAAATTCGGTTGGATGAAATTTTGAATGAATTAGATAATCGGCCTTTTTCTTGTTTTAGGCCATTTATTATATCTCTATTTCACATGTGTAGTTAGTTGAATTTAAGTAGCATCTTATATTGTAGAAATGGCCCTAGATTCCCTGAAGCCTTTAACATGGTTAATATTGTTAGAATTAGAAATTAGTATTAAATACTTATTGAGGATTCTGTTGGGTTGTATGCTGAATAGACATTTATATAGCCTTTCACATGATAGAATGTTAGAATTTATGTTGGTAAGTAGGACTTTTTGCCCTCTTATGGTTAAGTGGGTGTCTTACTTGACTTGTGTGGTGAGTCTTGTGTGGTGTGGGCTAAAGTATTCAAGTGGGACTAGGCTGGGACTAGGTCCTAGGTGAGTATTTCGGCCTTCATCATAGATAGGTCTTTATAGTCTTTGACGAGTATATGTTCACTGCTTGATAGCCTTTGTGTTCCTGACTAGTGGATTTATATCCAAGTTGGGGCATGACCTCAGTTACTTATTTTGATAGTAAGTGGTCATCTTAAGTATTAGCCAACCCTTTGGTGGACTCCTTAGGGTACTCACTTTGTTTTAGAAAAATTGTGGGTCTTGGGTGCGGTGGTGTGTATCTGCATGTCTAGGTCTGCGCAGATTTTAGGCTAGGGTTGTGTTGTCTCTTGGCCATGTTTTATTAATATTAACCGCTGAGCCAAGATACCGGTTCGATTACCTTCCCTACCTCGTGGTATAGACTCGAGTTACAGAGTGACTATTGACCGTACTAAGAACTTATGCCTGTCTTTGATATATTGCCCTTTCTTGTATGGTGATTTTATGAACTGTAATAGGTGAGATGTAAGCCGGTTACAGTTGATAAAGTTTGGATTACTATTTGAATTATATGACTCACATGATAGTTTAGTTTGGTCAGTTTAGGGGTCATAGGTTAGATTTACATGATAATTACATTGTTTGTCATATTGTTTACATGTTTTACTACATGTTACATTAATTTTGACGATTCGTGGCTGGGAGGACTCGAAGTTACTCCCCACTGAATTGTGGCTTTCGTGTTTGTATAAAATGCGATTGACAGGTTGTTGATGCTTTGTTGGGGTCACAGACGAGCTAGTGAGCATAAGGAACCTTGGACCTAGTTTTGGCTATTCTATTAGTAAACCTTTTACCTTTTGGTTTTGTATATAATTTGAAGGGACATATGTCTCCCTTTTCTATTTTTGATTTGTATCATTCTATTTTCTTATTTAGCTATGGCATGTAAAGTAGTTCGTTAGCATTGCAGGTTTTGGCACCCGCCTCTTGGGAATGTTGGAAATGTTGTGATTGGTTTAGAAAATTTTTGAAATTTACAGGTTTTTGGCTAGTTGAACCAATTACAAACATATCCTACCAGTTTTTCTGTAGAATTTACGTAATTAATTAAGGCTAGATTTAAGGGTGTCACACCGCCTCCTTGTGGAGATCGACCCTACTTATCGCTAGCTTCTGTTAGTTATATTTAGGTATTTATTTTTGGTACAGAAACGACCGTATCAAATTTTGGCGTCGTTGCCGGGGAGGCAACTATTTATTTATTTGTTTAACTTTGTCTGTTCTTAGCCTCAAGGGATTTTTCCCTTGAGGCCGTTCTAATCTTTTCCTTTAGTGCTGTTTTGATAGGCCTTACAGGTTCTACCTAGATAGTTCTAGGTAAAAGATCGTCAAAGGGAAGGCTTGAGTACCTTTGACCCGTCACCTATGTCCCATTATATGGCGCAGCAGGTGATTTACTGCGGGAGATGTGGTGCTGCTGAGCGCAATGCAGCCTTTTGCATGGCAGAAAATGGCGAGGTCCTCGAGTTCAGGCTTTGGGGACGAGCTAGCCATTCCTCTATAGTTGTGCCGCCACATCTACCCTATCAACGAGGCTACCAAGAGCCTCCGTTTGTCTTGCCACCGCAACAAAAAATTCCTCCTGATATACGGAAAGAAGAGATTGCGGAGCTGAAATCTTTATTGGAGACACTTGCATCCAAAAGGCAAGAGTGTGATAGACGTATGGAACCTCAACTCATTGAGCTGGAGTCTGAAATTGCTCAGTTAGCAGCTGAGTCGGATAGTAGGCAACCAGAAGAGGTATACTTTGCCGAGAGCGGTTTTTCCCGTGAAGAAACCGTGTTGCCCAATGCTGAGGAAGAATTTTATGACTCGGATTACGAAGTTCTATCATATTTCAATGCCTTACACGAGGATTTCAGCACTGTACATGAGGAATCACTCGATCGAGTGACTTATATTAGTCGATCGAGTGAATTTCCAGAAAAACCGTTCGATCGAGTAATTCAAAGCACTCGATCGAGTGAAAATCAGGAAAAAAGTTCTCGATCGGATGACAATTCCACTCGATCGAGTAGTCTGGCCAGCGAGAGCATTGATTCGTCATGTGGGTTTGTTCTAGATGACGATTTTGATGATGATAATGGATACGGTGAATCTCCCCTATTCAAAGCCGAATTGGATGCACTTGAGGCTGCGATTTACGGGGTGAAATCCACTGAGGAGGGTGACGAGGAAGCAACTGAGTCGGTAATTGCTCCTAGCACGGAAGAGGTAATAAATTTCTTTATCTATGATTCCACCGTTGAGAGCAACCAACCCGAGGTAGTAAACGATAATTCTAATATTGTTAGTTTGAACAGTACAATGCCTCATTTTACTCATGCTTCGTATTTCAATAACATACCCTCTCCCAGATGGTTAATTAATTTAACCGACTTTCACCGTACTTGTCATCTTGAAATTGTTAATCTGAAACGGGGCCCTAATTTATCGTCAATTGCTCCGGCGCTCCTTTATTATATGGATAAATTTAGGAGCTCTCATAGGAAATTTGTTAGACTTAAACAGTTGAACATTTTTATTTCCTATATTTTTATTCCACTGTGGTGATACTTACATTTTTGTGTAGCACATGCGCAGCTGTTTGATCGATGCTGCGCGCTTTGAGCTGTTTTTATTATGACTGATTAGAGAGGCTCGAAGAAAAAGAAGGTCGAGCTGGGACCTGACTGAAGCTACCGCTGTCCGGGAGGCAACCCGGAGATTTTGTTTTTCATTTTCTATTTCCTTTCAGTTGTAATAAATGGTTTTCATACCATAGACTATATCAGCTACGCGTGTTTTGTTGGTTTGCGGGCTATTTTTATTGCGTTTTGCAGGTATACACTGCAGATTACTTGATCGAGTACCTTTTGTACTCGATCGAGGGCTTTTGCTGCTGTTTTACTCGATCGAGCACTCTCATTCTACTCGATCGAGCACCTGCGAAAAGAGAACAACTCGATCGATCACTATTCCTCTCGATCGAGCTGTTTTTCACGCCCTTTGACTTGGATTTGCTTCTTATGACGATATTTGAGCTATTTAGCGACCTCCCACGTTGCTGGCTGGTTTGGGGAGGTCCCTTATTCGCGTTATCTTGTAAGCTTTCCGCTTTTACTCTCTTTCTTTTTTAGTTTGCATTTCCTTTCCATGTTTTGGTACAATGAGGGTATTGTACGGTTTGGTTTGGGGAGGTTATGCATCCATATCTGTGTCTGCATATTGTTTTTCTGTTATCACGTTTAATTTATGTATGCATCGTTGTTTATTTTTATTAAAATTCAAAAATCTCATAAAAATTAAAAAAAATTGATAAAATTGAAAAAATTTCATGTTAATTTTTGCATATAGGTTGAGTCGGAACGGTAGATTTCTATGATGATATTGCTCTATAATTTGTCTTTTTGCTTAAGCCTTGCTTTGAACTTTTATCTTTTTAGCATTGTCGTTTTGCATATCTACGAGTTTATGTTCAAATTTAGCTGAACGAATAGACTTGACCTGAAATTTTGGCAACTTACTTATAATTTCTAAGATTTAGAGCCTTATAAGCTGGTGTCATTTATGACCAGTTTAATGTAGGATTGTGAGTAGTTACTCCTTGCATAGCATGTTCATCAATTTGCATGTATATGAAATTCAATTGCTTTTTGTCTACATACATTCGGGTTAGTGGTTGGTGTCACATGCAGGGAGGTGCTTACAATTTCCCTTTCTTTCATTTT